>NW_024711527.1:0-28804 GCF_018991925.1 Homarus americanus | reverse complement strand
TCGAGTATAACAAAGTCCCCTGATCGAGTATAACAAAGTCCTCTGGTCGAGTATAACAATGTTATCTGATCGAGTATAACAAAGGTCCCTCTTCGAGTATAGTAAAGTCCATTGGTCAAATATAGTAAAGTCCACTCAACCAGTATAACAAAGTCCCCCGATCGAGTATAACAAAGGCCTCTGGTCGAGTAAGACCAAGTCCCCTGATCAAGTAAAAAAAAGCCCCCTGGTCGAGTTTAACAAAGTCCCCTAATCGAGTGTAACAAAGTCCCCTGGTCGACTATAGCAAAGTCCCCTGGTCGAGTATAATAAAGCCCCTCATCGAGTATAACAAAGGCCCCTAATCGAGTATAACAAAGTTTTCTAATCGAGTATAACAAAGTCCCCTGGTCGACTATAACATATCTCTGATCGAAAGTATAACAAAGTCCTGATCGGGTATATAACAAAGTCCACTGATCGAAAGTATAACATATCCCTGATCAGAGTATATAACAAAGTCCCCTGATCGAGTATAACAAAGTCACCTGATCGAGTATAACAAAGTCCCCTGGTTGATTATTACAAAGTCCCCTGATCAAGTATAACATATCCCCTGATTGAGTATAACAAAGTCCTCTGGTCGAGTATAAAAAAGTCCCCTCATCGAGTATAACAAAGTCCCCTGATGGAGTATTACAAAGTCCCCTCATCGAGTATAACAAAGGCCCCTCATCGAGTATAACAAATTCCATTGGTCAAGTATAAAAAAGTTCCACGGTCGAGTATAACAAAGTCCCCTGATCGAAATATAACAATGTCCCCTGTCGAGTATAGCAAAGTCCTCGATCGAGTATAACAAAGCCTCCTGATCGAGTATAACAAAGTCCCCTGATCGAGTATAACAAAGCCCAATGCTCGAGTATAACAAAGTCCCCTGGTCGAAGTCCAAAACCCCCTGATCGAGTATAACAAAGTCCCCTGATCGAGTATAAAAAAGCCGCCTAGACGAGTATAACAAAGTCCTCTGGTCGAGTATAACAAAGTCCTCTGGTCGAGTATAACAAAGTCCCCTAATCGAGTATAACAAAGTCCCCTGGTCGACTATAGTAGAGTCCCCTGGTCGAGTATAACAAAGGCCCCTCATCGAGTATAACAAACTCCATTGGTCAAGTATAAAAATGTTCCCTGGTCGAGTATAACAAAGTCCCCTAATCGAGTATAACAAAGTCCCGTTTTCGAGTATAGCAAAGTCCGCTGATGGAGTACAACAAAGCCTCTTGATCGAGTATAACAAAGTTCCCTAATCGAGTATAACAAAGCCCCCTTTTCGAGTATAACGAAGTCCCCTGGTCGAGTATAGCAAAGTCCCCTCATCGAGTATAACAAAGCTTCCTAATCGAGTATAACAAAGTCCCCTGATCGAGTATAACAAAGCCTCCTGCTCGAGTATAACAAAGTCCCCTGATCGAGTCCAAAAAAGGCCTCAAATCGAGTATAACAAAGTCCCCTGATCTAGTATAACAAAGGCCCCTGATCGAGTATAACAAAGGCCCCTCATCGAGTATAAGAAAGTCCCCTGATCGAGTATAACAAAGCCGCCTAATCGAGTATAACAAAGTCCCTGGGGGAGTATAACAAAGTCCCCTGGTCTAGTATAACAAAGTTTTCTCATCGAGCATAACAAAGGCCCCTTGTCGAGTATAACAAAGTCCTCTGATCAAGTATAACAAAGTTCCCTGATTGAGTATAACAAAGTCCCCTAATCAAGTATAGCAAAGTCCTTTGTTCGAGTATAACATATCCCCTGATCGAGTATAACAAAATCCTCTGATCGAATATGACAAAGTCCCCTGATCGAGTATAAAAAAGTCCCCTGGTCCAGTATAACAAAGCCCCTTGGTCGAGTATAACACAGTCCCCTAATCGAGTGTAACAAAAGTCCCCTGATCGAGTATAACAAAGTCCCCTAATCGAGTATAAAAATGTCCCCTGGTCCAGTGTAACAAAGTCCCCTGATCGAATATAAAAAAGTCCGCTTGCCCAGTATAATTAAGTTCCTAGATCGAGCATACCAAAGTCCACTGATCGATTATAACAAAGTCCCCAGATCGAGTATAGCAAACGGCCCTGATCGAGTAAGACAAAGTCATCTGATCGAGTATAACAAAGTCCTCTGATCGAGTATAACAAAGCCCCCTGGATGAGTATAACAAAGTCTCCTGGCCCAGTTTAACAAAGTCCCCAGATCGAGCATAACAAAGTCCCCTAATCGATTATAACAAAGTCCCCTGGTCCAGTATAACAAAGGTTCCTGATCGAGTAAGACAAAGTCCCCTCATCGTGTATAACAAAGTCCTCTGATGCTAGTATAACAAAGCCCCCTGGACGAGTATAACAAAGTCCCCTGAACCGAGTATAACAAAGTCTCCTCATCGAGTATAACATATCCCCTGATCGAGTATAACAAGTCTCTGATGGAGAATAACAAAGTCCCCTGGTCGAGTATAACAAAGTTTTCTAATTGAGCATAACAAAGGCCCCTGGTCGAGTATAACAAAGTCCTCTGATCAAGTATAACAAAGTCCCCTGATCGAGTAAGACAAAGACCTCTGATCGAGTGTAACAAAGTCCCCTGATCGAGTATAAAAAAGCCCCCTAGACGAGTATAACAAAGTCCCCTGATCGAGTATAACAAAGTCCCCTGATCGAGTATAACAAAGTCCCCTGGTCCAGTATAACAAAGTCCCCTGGTCGAGTATAGCAAAGTCTCCTGGTCGAGTATAACAAATTTTTCTAATCGAGTATAAAAAAGGCCCGTCGTCGAGTATAACAAAGTCCTCTGATCGAGTATAACAAAGTCCCCTGATCGAGTATAACATATCACCTGATCGAGTATAACAAAGTCCTCTGGTCGAGTATAACAAAGTCCTCTGATCGAGTATAACAAAGGCCCCTCATCGAGTATAGCAAAGTCCATTGGTCAAATATAGTAAAGTCCACTCATCAAGTATAACAAAGTCAACCGATCGAGTATAACAAAGGCCTCTGGTCGAGTAAGACAAAGTCCCCTGATCAAGTATAAAAAACTCCCCTGGTCGAGTATAACAAAGTCCCCTAGTCGAGTATAACAAAGTCCCCTGGTCGCCTATAGCAAAGCCCCCTGGTCGAGTATAATAAACCCCCCTCATCGAGTATAACAAAGGCCCCTAATCGAGTATAACAAAGTCTCCTGATCGCATATAACAAAGTCCCCTGATCAAGTATAACATATCCTCTGATCGAGTATAACAAAGTTCCCTGATCGAGTATAACAAAGTCCCCTGATCGAGTATAACATATCCTCTGATCGAGTATAACAAAGTCCTCTGGTCGAGTATGACAAAGTCCCCTGATAGAGTATAACAAAGTCCCATGTTTGAGTATAACAAAGTCCCCTAATCGAGTATAACATATCTCCTGATTGAGTATAACAAAGTCCTCTGGTCGAGTATTAAAAAGTCCCCTGAACGAGTATAACAAAATCCCATGGATGAGTATAACAAAGTCCCCTCATCGAGTATAACAAAGGCCCCTCATCGAGTATAACAAAGTCCATTGGTCAAGTATAAAAAAGATCCCAGGTCGAGTATAACAAAGTCCCCTGATCGAGTATAACAATGTCCCCTGGTCGAGTATAGCAAAGACCCCTGATCGAGTATAACAAAACCTCCTGATCGAGTATAACAAAGTCCCCTCATCGAGTATAACAAAGCCCAATGCTCGAGTATTACAAAGTCCCCTGGTCGAGTCCAAAAAAGGCCTCTAATCGAGTATAAGAAAGTCCCCTGATCGAGTATAACAAAGCCACCTAATCGAGTATAACAAAGTCCCCTGGTCAAGTATAACAAAGTCCCCTGTTCGAGTCTATCAAAGTCCCCTTATCGAGTATAACAAATTACCCCTTATCGAGTTTAACAAAGTTCCCTTATCGAGTATAACAAAGTCCCCTAATCGAGTATAACAAAGGACCCTGGTCGAGTATAACAAAGTCCCCGGATCGAGTGTAACAAAAGTCCCCTGATCGAGTATAACAAAGTCCCCTTATCGAGTATTAAAATGTCCCCTGGTCCAGTGTAACAAAGTCCCCTGATCGAGTATAAAAAAGTTCCCTGGCCCAGTATAATAAAGTCCCCATATCGAGCATACCAAAGTCCCCTGATCGTTTATAACAAAGTCCCCTGGTCGAGTATAGCAAAGGGCCCTGATCGAGTACGACAAAGTCCCCTGATCGAGTGTAACAAAGTCCCCTGATCCAGTATAAAAAAGCCCCCTAGACGAGTATAACAAAGTCCTCTGGTCGAGTATAACAAAGTCCCCTAATCGTGTATAACAAAGTCCCCTGGTCGACTATAGCAAAGTCCCCTGGTCGAGTATAACAAAGCCTCCTCATCGAGTATAACAAAGTCCCCTAATCGAGTATAACAAAGTCCCCTAATCGAGTATAACAAAGTCCCTAGTCGAGTATAACAAAGTCCCTTAATCGAGTATAACAAAGTCCCCTGGTCGAC
This sequence comes from Homarus americanus, assembly GCF_018991925.1. NCBI lineage: Eukaryota > Metazoa > Arthropoda > Malacostraca > Decapoda > Nephropidae > Homarus > Homarus americanus. The sequence continues at coordinate 24,275 of NW_024711527.1, read as the reverse complement.
TATAGCAAAGTCCCCTGGTTGAGTATAACAAAGGCCCCTCATCGAGTATATCAAACTCCATTGGTCAAGTATAAAAATGTTCCCTGGTCGAGTATAACAAAGTCCCCTAATCGAGTATAACAAAGTCCCCTTTTCGAGTATAGCAAAGTCCCCTGATGGAGTATAACAAAGCCTCCTGATCGAGTATAACAAATGTCCCCTAATCGAGTATAACAAAGCCCCCTGTTCGAGTATAACGAAGTCCCCAGGTCGAGTATAGCAAAGTCCCCTCATCGAGTATAACAAAGCCTCCTGATCGAGAATAACAAAGTCCCCTGATCGAGTATAACAAAGCCCCCTGCTCGAGTATAACAAAGTCCCCTGATCAAGTCCATAAAAGGCCTCAAATCGAGTATAACAAAGTCCCCTGATCTAGTATAACAAAGGCCCCTGATGGAGTATAACAAAGGCTCCTCATCGAGTATAAGAAAGTCCCCTGATCGAGTATAACAAAGCCGCCTAATCGAGTATAACAAAGTCCCGTGGTCGAGTATAACATATCCCCTGATCGAGAATAACAAAGTCCCTGGTGGAGTATAACAAAGTCCCCTGGTCGAGTATAACAGCGTTTTCTAATCGAGCATAACAAAGGCCCCATGTCGAGTATAACAAAGTCCTCTGATCAAGTATAACAAAGTCCCCTGATCGAGTATAACAAAGTCCCCTAATCAAGTATAACAAAGTCCCCTGATCGAGTATAGCAAAGTCCTCTGTTCGAGTAAAACATATCCCCTGATCGAGTATAACAAAATCCTCTGGTCGAATATGACAAAGTCCCCTGATCGAGTATAAAAAAGTCACCTGGTCCAGTTTAACAAAGTCCCATTGTCGAGTATAACAAAGTCCCCTAATCGAGTATAACAAATACCCCTGGTCGACTATAGCAAAGTCCCCTGGTCGAGTATAACAAAGTCCCTAGTCGAGCATAACAAAGCCCCTTAATCGAGTATAACAAAGTCCCTAGTCGAGCATAACAAAGCCCCTTAATCGAGTATAACAAAGTCCCCTGGTCGACTAAAGCAAAGTCCCCTTGTCGAGTATAACAAAGGCCCCTCATCGAGTATAACAAACTCCATTGGTCAAGTATAGAAATGTTCCCTGGTCGAGTATAACAAAGTCCCCTAATCGAGTATAACAAAGTCCCCTTTTCGAGTATAGCAAAGTCCCCTGATGGAGTATACCAAAGCCTCCTGATCGAATATAACAAAGTCCCCTAATCGAGTATAACAAAGCCCCCTGTTCGAGTATAACGAAGTCCCCAGGTCGAGTATAGCAAAGTCCCCTCATCGAGTATAACAAAGGCTCCTGATCGAGTATAGCAAAGTCCCCTGATCGAGTATAACAAAGCCCCCTGCTCGAGTATTACAAAGTCCCCTGATCGAGTCCAAAAAAGGCCTCAAATCGAGTATTACAAAGTCCCCTGATCTAGTATAACAAAGGCCCCTGATCGAGTATAACAAAGGCCCCTCATCGAGTATAAGAAAGTCCCCTGATCGAGTATAACAAAGCCGCCTAATCGAGTATAACAAAGTCCCGTGGTCGAGTATAACATATCCCCTGATCGAGTATAACAAAGTCCCTGGTGGAGTATAACAAAGTCCCCTGGCCGAGTATAACAAAGTTTTCTAATCGAGCATAACAAAGGCCCCTTGTCGATTATAACAAAGTCCTCTGATCAAGTATAACAAAGTCCCCTGATCGAGTATAACAAAGTCCCCTAATCAAGTATAACAAAGTCCCCTAATCGAGTATAACAAAGTCCCCTGTTCGAGTATAACATATCCTCTGATCGAGTATAACAAAATCCTTCGGTCGACAATACATTAAAGTCCCTGATCGAGTATAAAAAGTCACCTGGTCCAGCTTTAATAAAGTCCCATTATCGAGTATAACAAAGTCCCCTAATCGAGTATATAACAAAGGCCCTCGTCGAGTATAACATGTCCCCTAATCGAGGCGTAAACTCCCTGATCGAAAGTATAACAAAGTCCCTTATCGAGAAAGCAAGTATCGTCCCTTGTCCAGGCAAACAAAGTCCCCTGATCGAATATAAAAAAGTCCGTTTGCCCAGTATAATAAAGTCCCTAGATGGAGCATACCAAAGTCCACTGATCGATTATAACAAAGTCCCCCAGTCGAGTATAGCAAAGGGCCCGGATGGAGTAAGACAAAGTCATCTGAACGAGTATAACAAAGTCCTCTGATCGAGTATAAACAAAGCCCCCTGGATGAGTATAACAAAGTCCCCTGGTCCAGTATAACAAAGTCCCCTGATCGAGTATAACATATCCCCTGATCGAGTATAACAACGTCTCCTGGCCCAGTTTAACAAAGTGCCCATAACGAGCATAACAAAGTCCCCTAATCGATTATAACAAAGTACCCTGGTCGAGTATAACAAAGGGCCCTGATCGAGTTAGACAAAGTCCCATCATCGAGTATAACAAAGTCCTTTGATCCTAGTATAACAAAGCCCCATGGACGAGTATAACAAAGTCCCCTCTACCGAGTATAACAAAGTCCCCTGATCGAGTATAACATATCCCTTGATTGAGTATAACAAAGGCCCTGGTGGAGTATAACAAAGTCCCCTAGTCGAGAATAACAAAGTTTTCTAATCGAGCATAACAAAGGCCCCTGATCGAGTATAACAAAGTCCTCTGATCAAGTATAACAAAGTCCCCTAATCGAGTATAACAAATTCCCCTAATCAAGTATAACAAAGACCCCTGATCGAGTATAACAAAGTCCCCTGATCGAGTATAAAAGTCCCCTGATCGAGAGAATAACAACAAAGTCCCTGAATGAGACAAAGTCCTCTGCTGAGTGATAACAAAGTCCCCTGATCGAGAGCAAGACATCTCTGATCGAGTATAAGAAAGTCTCTGGTCGAGTATAAAAAAGTCCCCTGATCGAGTATAACAAGGGCCCCTCATTGAGTAGAACAAAGTCCATTGGTCAAGTATAAAAAAGTCCCCTGGTTCGAGTATAACAAAGTCCCCTAATCGAATAAAACAAAGTCCTCTGGTCGAGTATAAAAAAGTCCCCTTATCGAGTATAACAAAGACCCTGCTCGAGTATAACAAAGTCCCCTGATCGAGTATAACAAAGTCCCCTAATCGAATATAACAAAGTCCTCTGGTCAAGTATAAAAAAGTCCCCTGGTCGAGTATAACAAAGTCCCCGGTTCGTGTATAACAAAGTCCCCTGGTCGAATATAGCAAAGTCCCCTGATCAAGTATAACAAAGCCTCCAGATCGAGTATAACAAAGTCTCCTGATCGAATATAACAAAGCCCCCTGCTCGAGTATAAGAAAGTCACCTGATCGAGTATAACAAAGTCTCCTGATCTAGTATAACAAAGGCCCCTCATCGAGTCCAAAAAAGGCCCCTAATCGAGTGTAACAAAGTCCCCTCATCTAGTATAACAAAGGCCTCTGATCGAGTATAACAAAGGACCTCGTCGAGTATAAGAAAGTCCCCTAATCGAGTATAACAAAGCCGCCTAATCGAGTATAACAAAGTCCCCTGGTCGAGTATAACAAAGTCCCCTGTTCGAGTATAGCAAAGTCCCCTGTTCGAGTATAACAAAGTCCCCTGGTCGAGTATAACAAAGTTTTCTAATCGAGCATAACAAAGGCCCCTTGTCGATTATAACAAAGTCCTCTGATCAAATATAACAAAGTCCCCTGATCGAGTATAACAAAGTCCCCTAATCAAGTATAACAAAGTCCCCTAATCGAGTATAACAAAGTCCCCTGTTCGAGTATAACATATCCTCTGAACGAGTATAACAAAATCCTCTGGTCGAATATGACAAAGTCCCCTGATCGAGTATAAAAAAGTCACCTGGTCCAGTTTAACAAAGTCCCATTATCGAGTATAAAAAAGTCCCCTAATCGAGTATAACAAAGGCCCCTCGTCGAGTATAACACAGTCCCCTAATCGAGTGTAACAAAACTCCCTTGATCGAGTATAACAAAGTCCCCTAATCGAGTATAAAAATGTCCCCTGGTCCAGTGTAACAAAGTCCCCTGATCGAATATAAAAAAGTCCGCTTGCCCTGTATAATAAAGTCCCAAGATCGAGCATACCAAAGTCCACTGATCGTTTATAACAAAGTCTCCCGGTCGAGTATAGCAAACGGCCCTGATCGAGTAAGACAAAGTCATCTGATCGAGTATAACAAAGTCCTCTGATCGAGTATAACAAAGCCCCCTGGATGAGTATAACAAAGTCCCCTGGTCCAGTATAACAAAGTCCCCTGATCGAGTATAACATATCCCCTGATCGAGTATAACAACGTCTCCTGGCCCAGTTTAACAAAGTGCCCATAACGAGCATAACAAAGTCCCCTAATCGATTATAACAAAGTACCCTGGTCGAGTATAACAAAGGGCCCTGATCGAGTAAGACAAAGTCCCATCATCGAGTATAACAAAGTCCTTTGATCCTAGTATAACAAAGCCCCATGGACGAGTATAACAAAGTCCCCTCTACCGAGTATAACAAAGTCCCCTGATCGAGTATAACATATCCCCTGATTGAGTATAACAAAGGCCCTGGTGGAGTATAACAAAGTCCCCTAGTCGAGAATAACAAAGTTTTCTAATCGAGCATAACAAAGGCCCCTGGTCGAGTATAACAAAGTCCTCTGATCAAGTATAACAAAGTCCCCTAATCGAGTATAACAAATTCCCCTAATCAAGTATAACAAAGACCCCTGATCGAGTATAACAAAGTCCCCTGATCGAGTATAAAAAAGTCCCCTGATCGAGTATAACAAAGTCCCCTGAATGAGTATAACAAAGTCCTCTGGTTGAGTATAACAAAGTCCCCTGATCGAGTATAACATAGATCGAGTATAAGAAAGTCCTGGTCGAGTATAAAAAGTCCCCTGATCGAGTATAACAAAGGCCCCTCATTGAGTAGAACAAAGTCCATTGGTCAAGTATAAAAAAGTCCCCTGGTTCGAGTATAACAAAGTCCCCTAATCGAATAAAACAAAGTCCTCTGGTCGAGTATAAAAAAGTCCCCTTATCGAGTATAACAAAGTCCCCTGCTCGAGTATAACAAAGTCCCCTGATCGAGTAACAAAGTCCCCTAATCGAATATAACAAAGTCCTCTGGTCAAGTATAAAAAAGTCCCCTGGTCGAGTATAACAAAGTCCCCGGTTCGTGTATAACAAAGTCCCCTGGTCGAATATAGCAAAGTCCCCTGATCAAGTATAACAAAGCCTCCAGATCGAGTATAACAAAGTCTCCTGATCGAATATAACAAAGCCCCCTGCTCGAGTATAAGAAAGTCACCTGATCGAGTATAACAAAGTCTCCTGATCTAGTATAACAAAGGCCCCTCATCGAGTCCAAAAAAGGCCCCTAATCGAGTGTAACAAAGTCCCCTCATCTAGTATAAAAAGGCCTCTGATCGAGTATAACAAAGTGACGAGCAAAGCCAATCGTCGAGGGTCCCTATAAAGTATAACAAAGTCCCTGGTCGAGTATAGCAAAATCGATCGAGTATAACAAAGCTTCCTGATCGAGTATAACAAAGCCGCCTAATCGAGTATAACAAAGTCCCCTGGTCTCAAAGTCCCCTGTTCGAGTATAACAAAGTCCCCTGGTCGAGTTTAGCAAAGTCCCCTGATCGAATATAACAAAGCCTCCTGATCGAGTATAACAAAGTCCCCTAATCGAGTATAACAAAGCCCCCTGCTCGAGCATAACAAAGTCCCCTGATCGAATATAATAAAGCCTCCTGATCGAGTATAACAAAGTCCCCTAATCGAGTATAACAAAGCCCCCTGCTCGAGTATAGCAAAGTCCCCTGATCGAGTATAACAAAGCCTCCTGATCGAGTATAACAAAGTCCCCTGATCGAGTATAACAAAGCCCCCTGCTCGAGTATAACAAAGTCCCCTGGTCGAGTATAGCAAAGTCCCCTGATCTAGTATAACAAATGCCCCTTATCGAGTATAACAAAGGCCCCACATCGAGCATAAGAAAGTCCCCTGAACGAATATAACAAAGCCGCCTAATCGAGTATAACAAATTCCCCTGGTCGAGTATAACAAAGTCCCCTGTTCGAGTCTAAGAAAGTCCCCTTATCGAGTATAACAAATTCCCCTTATCGAGTATAACAAAGTCCCCATATCGAGTATAACAAAGTCCCCTAATCGAGTATAACAAAGGCCCCTCGTCGAGAATAACAAAGTCCCCTGATCGAGTGTAACAAAAGTCCCCTAATCGAGTTTAACAAAGTCCCCTAATCGAGTATAAAAATGTCCTCTGGTCCAGTGTAACAAAGTCCCCTGATCGAGTATAAAAATGTCCTCTGGTCCAGTGTAACAAAGTCCCTGATCGAGTATAAAAAAGCCCCCTTGCCCAGAATAAAAAAAGTCCCTAGATTGAGCATACCAAAGACCCTTGATCGATTATAACAAAGTCCCCCGGTCGAGTATAGCAAAGGGCCCTGATCGAGTAAGACAAAGTCCCCTGATCGAGTATAACAAAGTCCCCTGATCGAGTATAACAAAGCCCCCTGGATGAGTATAACAAAGTTCCCTGATCGAGTATAACAAAGTCCCCTGATCGAGTATAACAAAGTCCCCTGCTCCAGTATAACAAAGTCCCCTGATCGAGTATAACATATCCCCTGATCGAGTATAACAACGTCTCCTGGCCCAGTTTAACAAAGTCCCCATATCGAGCATAACAAAGTCCCCTAATCGATTATAACAAAGTCCCCTGGTCGAGTATAACAAAGGTTCCTGATCGAGTAAGACAAAGTCCCCTCATCGAGTATAACAAAGTCTTCTGATGCTAGTATAACAAAGCCCCCTTGACGAGTATAACAAAGTCCCCTGAACCGAGTATAACAAATTCCCCTGATCGAGTATAACATATCCCCTGATCGAGTATAACAAGTCTCTGGTGGAGTATAACAAAGTCCCCTGGTCGAGTATAACAAAGTTTTCTAATCGAGCATAACGAAGGGCCCTGGTCGAGTATAACAAAGTCCTCTGATCAAGTATAACAAAGCCCCCTGATCGAGTATAACATATCCCCTGATCGAGTATAACAATGTCCCCTTTTCGAGTATAACAAAGTCCCCTGATCGAGTATAACAAAGGCCTCTAGTCGAGTATAAAAAAGTTCCCTGATCGAGTATAACAAAAGTTCAGTGATCGAGTATAACAAAGTCCTCTGATCGAGTATAAAAAAGTCCCCTGGCCCAGTATAACAAAGTCCCCATATCGAGCATAACAAAGTACCCTGATAGATTATAACAAAGTCCCCTGGTCGAGTATAGCAAAGGGCCCTGATCGAGTAAGACAAAGTTCTCTGATCGAGTATAACAAAGTCCCCTGGTCGAGTATAGCAAAGTCCCCTCATCGAGTATAACAAAGCCCCCTGATCGAGTATAACATATCCTCTGATCGAGTATAACAAAGTCCTCTGGTCGAGTATGACAAAGTCCCCTGATCGAGTATAACATATCCTCTGATCGAGTATAACAAAGTCCTCTGGTCGATTATGACAAAGTCCCCTGATCGAGTATAACAAAGTCCCCTGGTCGAGTATAACAAAGTCCCCTGATCGAGTATAACCAAGGCCCCTCATCGAGTTTAGCAAAGTCCATTGGTCAAATATAGGAAAGTCCACTGATCGAGTATAACAAAGTCCCAGATCGAGCAAAACAATGTCCCCTGATCGATTATAACAAAGTCCCCTGGTCGAGAATAGCAAAGGGCCCTGATCGAGTAAGACAAAGTCCCCTGATCGAGTATAACAAAGTCCCCTAATCGAATATAACAAAGCCCCCTGGACGAGTATAACAAAGTTCCCTGATCGAGTATACCAAAGTCCCATGATCGAGTATAACAAAGTCCCCTGGTCCAGTATAACAAAGTCCCCTGATCGAGTATAACATATCCCCTAATCGAGTATTACAAAGTCTCCTGGCCCAGTATAACAAAGTCCCCAGATCGAGTGTAACACAGTCCCCTGATCGATTATAACAAAGTCCCCAGATCGAGTAAAACAAAGGCCCTGATCGAATGAGACAAAGTCCAATGATCGAGTATAACAAAGTCCCCTGATCGAGTATAACAAAGCCCCCTGGACGAGTATAACAAAGACCCCTGATCGTGTATAACAAAGTCCCCTGATCGAGTATTACATATCCCCTGATCGAATATAAGAAAGTCCCTGGTGGAGTATAAGAAAGTCTCCTGCTCGAGTATCACAAAGGCCCCTAATCGAGTATAACAAAGTCTCCTGATCGCGTATAACAAAGTCCCCTGATCGAGTATAACAAAGGCCCCTGGTCGAGTATAACAAAGTCCCCTGATCGAGTGTAACAAAAGTCCCCTGATCAAGTATAACAAAGTCCCCTGATCGAGTATAAAAATGCCCCCTGGTCCAGTGCAACAAAGTCCCCTGATCGAGTATAACAAAGCCCCCTAGACGAGTATAACAAAGTTCCCTCATCGAGTATAGCAAAGTCCCCTAATCGAGTATAACAAAGTCCCCTGGTCCAGTAAAACAAAGTCCCCTGATCAAGTATAACATATCCTCTGATAGAGTATAACAACGTCTCCTGGCCCAGTTTAACAAAGTCCCCAGATCGAGCATAACAAAGTCCCCTAATCGATTATAACAAAGTCCCCTGGTCGAGTATAACAAATGGCCCTGATCGAGTAGGACAAAGTCCCCTGATCGAGCATAACAAAGTCCCCTGATCCTATTATAACAAAGCAACCTGGACGAGTATAACAAAGTCCCCTGAACCGAGTATAACAAAGTCCCCTGATCGAGTAAAACATATCCCCTGATCGAGTATAAAAAAGTCCCTGGTGGAGTATAACAAAGTCCCCTAATCGAGTATAACAAAGGCCCCTGGTTGAGTATAACAAAGTCCTCTGATCAAGTATAACAAAGTCCCCTAATCGAGTGAAACAAAGTCCCCTGATCGAGTATAACATATCCCCTGATCGAGTATAACAAAGTTCTCTGGTCGAGTATAACAAAGGCCCCTCATCGAGTATAGCAAAGTCCATTGGTCAAATTCAGGAAAGTCCACTGATCGAGTATGACAAAGTCCCCTGATCAAGTATAAAAAAGTCCCCTCGTCGAGTATAACAAAGCCCCCTGATCGAGTACAACAAATTCCCCTGGTCGAGTATAGCAAAGTCCCCTGGTCGAGTATAACAAAGCCCCCTCATCGAGTATAACAAAGGCTCCTAATCGAGTATAACTGAGTCCCCTGATTGAGTATAACAAAGTCCCCTGATCGAGTATAACAAAGTCCTCTGGTTGAGTACAACAAAGTCCCCTGATCGAGTATAACATATCCCCTGATCGAGTATAACAAAGTCCACTGGTCTAGAATAAAAAAGATCCCTGCTCGAGTATAGCAAAGTCCCCTGATCGAGTATAACAAAGTCCCCTAATCGAATATAACAAAGTCCTCTGGTCAAGTATAAAAAAGTCCCCTGGTCGAGTATAACAAAGTCCCCGGTTCGTGTATAACAAAGTCCCCTGGTCGAATATAGCAAAGTCCCCTGATCAAGTATAACAAAGCATCCAGATCGAGTATAACAAAGTCTCCTGATCGAATATAACAAAGCCCCCTGCTCTAGTATAAGAAAGTCACCTGATCGAGTATAACAAAGTCTCCTGATCTAGTATAACAAAGGCCCCTCATCGAGTCCAAAAAAGGCCCCTAATCGAGTGTAACAAAGTCCCCTCATCTAGTATAACAAAGGCCTCTGATCGAGTATAACAAAGGCCCTCGTCGAGTATAAGAAAGTCCCCTGATCGAGTATAACAAAGCCGCCTAATCGAGTATAACAAAGTCCCCTGGTCGAGTATAACAAAGTCCCCTGTTCGAGTATAACAAAGTCCCCTGGTCGTGTATAGCAAAGTCCCCTGATCGAATATAACAAAGCCTCCTGATCGAGTATAACAAAGTCCCCTAATCGAGTATAACAAAGCCCTGCTCGAGTATAACAAAGCCCCTGGATGAGTATAACAAAATTCCTGATCGAGAGTATAACAAAGTCCCCTGATCGAGTATAACAAAGCCTCCTGATCGAGTATAACAAAGTCCCCTGATCGAGTGTAACAAAGCCCCCTGCTCGAGTATAACAAAGTCCCCTGGTCGAGTATAGCAAAGTCCCCTGATCTAGTATAACAAATGCCCCTTATCGAGTATAACAAAGGCCCCACATCGAGCATAAGAATGTCCCCTGAACGAATATAACAAAGCCGCCTAATCGAGTATAACAAAGTCCCCTGGTCGAGTATAACAAAGTCCCCTGTTCGAGTCTAAGAAAGTCCCCTTATCGAGTATAACAAATTCCCCTTATCGAGTATAACAAAGTCCCCATATCGAGTATAACAAAGTCCCCTAATCGAGTATAACAAAGTCCCCTAATCGAGTATAAAAATGTCCTCTGGTCCAGTGTAACAAAGTCCCCTGATCGAGTATAAAAATGTCCTCTGGTCCAGTGTAACAAAGTCCCTGATCGAGTATAAAAAAGCCCCCTTGCCCAGAATAAAAAAAACAAAGTCCCTGATCGAGTATAAAAAAGCCCCCTTGCCCAGAATAAAAAAAGTCCCTAGATCGAGCATACCAAAGACCCTTGATCGATTATAACAAAGTCCCCCGGTCGAGTATAGCAAAGGGCCCTGATCGAGTAAGACAAAGTCCCCTGATCGAGTATAAAAAAGTCCCCTGATCGAGTATAACAAAGCCCCTTGGATGAGTATAACAAAGTTCCCTGATCGAGTATAACAAAGTCCCCTGATCGAGTATAACAAAATCCCCTGCTCCAGTATAACAAAGTCCCCTGATCGAGAATAACATATCCCCTAATCGAGTATAACAACGTCTCCTGGCCCAGTTTAACAAAGTCCCCATATCGAGCATAACAAAGTCCCCTAATCGATTATAACAAAGTCCCCTGGTCGAGTATAACAAAGGTTCCTGATCGAGTAAGACAAAGTCCCCTCATCGAGTATAACAAAGTTTTCTTATGCTAGTATAACAAAGCCCCCTTGACGAGTATAACAAAGTCCCCTGAACAGAGTATAACAAAGTCCCCTGATCGAGTATAACATATCCCCTGATCGAGTATAACAAGTCTCTGGTGGAGTATAACAAAGTCCCCTGGTCGAGTATAACAAAGTTTTCTAATCGAGCATAACAAAGGCCCCTGGTCGAGTATAACAAAGTCCTCTGATCGAGTATAACAAAGTCCCCTGATCGAGTATAACATATCCCCTGATCGAGTATAACAATGTCCCTGGTCGAGTATAACAAAGTCCCCTGTCTGAGTCTAACATTAAATCCCATTATCGAGTATAAAAATATTCCCCTTTATCGAGTATAACAAAGTCCCCTGATCGAGAGCAATAAAGGCCTCTAGGTCGAGTATAAAAAGTTCCCTGATCGAGTATAACAAAAGTTCAGTGATCGAGTATAACAAAGTCCTCTGATCGAGTATAAAAAAGTCCCCTGGCCCAGTATAACAAAGTCCCCATATCGAGCATAACAAAGTACCCTGATCGATTATAACAAAGTCCCCTGGTCGAGTATAGCAAAGGGCCCTGATCGAGTAAGACAAAGTTCTCTGATCGAGTATAACAAAGTCCCCTGTCGAGTATAAAAAAGCCCCCCTAGGCGAGTATAACAAAGTCCCCTGATCGAGTATAACAAAGTCCCCTGATCGAGTATAACAAAGTCCCCTGGTCCAGGATAACAAAGTCCCCTGGTCGAGTATAGCAAAGTCACCTCATCGAGTATAACAAAGCCCCCTGATCGAGTATAACATATCCTCTGATCGAGTATAACAAAGTCCTCTGGTCGAGTATGACAAAGTCCCCTGATCGAGTATAACATATCCTCTGATCGAGTATAACAAAGTCCTCTGGTCGACTATGACAAAGTCCCCTGATCGAGTATAACAAAGTCCCCTGGTCGAGTATAACAAAGTCCCCTGATCGAGTATAACCAAGGCCCCTCATCGAGTTTAGCAAAGTCCATTGGTCAAATATAGGAAAGTCCACTGATCGAGTATAACAAAGTCCCAGATCGAGCAAAACAATGTCCCCTGATCGATTATAACAAAGTCCCCTGGTCGAGAATAGCAAAGGGCCCTGATCGAGTAAGACAAAGTCCCCTGATCGAGTATAACAAAGTCCCCTAATCGAATATAACAAAGCCCCCTGGACGAGTATAACAAAGTTCCCTGATCGAGTATACCAAAGTCCCATGATCGAGTGTAACAAAGTCCCCTGGTCTAGTATAACAAAGTCCCCTGATCGAGTATAACATATCCCCTAATCGAGTATTACAAAGTCTCCTGGCCCAGTATAACAAAGTCCCCAGATCGAGCGTAACACAGTCCCCTGATCGATTATAACAAAGTCCCCAGGTCGAGTATAACAAAGGCCCTGATCGAATGAGACAAAGTCCAATGATCGAGTATAACAAAGTCCCCTGATCGAGTATAACAAAGCCCCCTGGACGAGTATAACAAAGACCCCTGATCGTGTATAACAAAGTCCCCTGATCGAGTATTACATATCCTGATCGAATATAAGAAAAGTCCCTGCTGGAGCATAAGAAAGTCCCCTGCCGAGTATCACAAAGCGCTCCCTAATCGAGTATAACAAAGTCTCCTGATCGCGCATAACAAAGTCCCCTGATCGAGTATAACAAGGCCCCTCGTCGAGTATAACAAAGTCCCCTGATCGAGTGTAACAAAAGTACCCTGATCATGTATAACAAAGTCCCCTGATCGAGTATAAAAATGTCCCCTGGTCCAGTGTAACAAAGTCCCCTGATCGAGTATAACAAAGCCCCCTAGACGAGTATAACAAAGTTCCCTCATCGAGTATAGCAAAGTCCCCTAATCGAGTATAACAAAGTCCCCTGGACCAGTAAAACAAAGTCCCTTGATCAAGTATAACATATCCTCTGATAGAGTATAACAACGTCTCCTGGCCCAGTTTAACAAAGTCCCCAGATCGAGCATAACAAAGTCCCCTAATCGATTATAACAAAGTCCCCTGGTCGAGTATAACAAATGGCCCTGATCGAGTAAGACAAAGTCCCCTGATCGAGCATAACAAAGTCCCCTGATCCTAGTATAACAAAGCAACCTGGACGAGTATAACAAAGTCCCCTGAACTGAGTATAACAAAGTCCCCTGATCGAGTAAAAACATATCCTGATCGAGTATAAAAAGTCCCCAGGAAGTATAACAAAGTCCCCTAATCGAGTATAACAAAGGCCCCTGGTTGAGTATAACAAAGTCCTCTGATCAAGTATAACAAAGTCCCCTAATCGAGTGAAACAAAGTCCCCTGATCGAGTATAACATATCACCTGATCGAGTATAACAAAGTTCTCTGGTCGAGTATAACAAAGGCCCCTCATCGAGTATAGCAAACTCCATTGGTCAAATACAGGAAAGTCCACTGATCGAGTATGACAAAGTCCCCTGATCAAGTATAAAAAAGTCCACTCGTCGAGTATAACAAAGCCCCCTGATCGAGTACAACAAATTCCCCTGGTCGAGTATAGCAAAGTCCCCTGGTCGAGTATAACAAAGCCCCCTCATCGAGTATAACAAAGGTTCCTAATCGAGTATAACTGAGTCCCCTGATTGAGTATAACAAAGTACCCTGATCGAGTATAACAAAGTCCTCTGGTTGAGTACAACAAAGTCCCCTGATCGTGTATAACATATCCCCTGATCGAGTATAACAAAGTCCACTGGTCTAGAATAAAAATGATCCCTGATCGCGTATAACAAAGTCCCCTGGTCGTTTATAACCAAGTCCCCTGATCGAGTATAACAAAGTCCCCTTATCGAGTATAACAAAGTCGTCTGTTCGAGTATAAAAAAGTCCCCTGATCGAGTATAACAAAGACGCCTTATCGAGTATAACAAAGTCCCCTGTCGAATATAACAAAGTCCCCTGATCGAGTATAACAAAGTCCCCTGATCGAGTATAACAAGGTCCCCTGTTCGAGTATAACATAGTTCCCTGAACAATTATAACAAAGGCCCCTGATCGAGTATAACAAAGCCCCCGATCGAATATAACAAAAGCGCCTGAACGAGTATAACAAAGGCCCCTGATCGAGTATAACAAAGTTCCCTGATCGAGTATAACAAAACCCCTAATTGAGTATAACAAAGTCCCCCTTATCGAGAATAACAATGTCCCCTGATCGAGTATAACAAAGCCCCCAGATCAAGTATAACAAAGGCCCCTCATCGAGTATAACAAAGTCCCCTGGTCGAGTATAACAAATTCCCCTAATCGAGTATAATAAAGGCCCATGATCGAGTATAACAAAATTTCCCTGATCGAGTATAACAAAGCTCCCCCTGATGAGTATATAACAAAGTCTTGATCGAGTATAACAAAGTCCCCTGATCGAGTATAACAAAGCCTCCTGATCGAGTATAACAAAGTCCCCTGATCGAGTATAACAAAGCCCCCTGCTCGAGTATAACAAAGTCCCCTGGTCGAGTATAGCAAAGTCCCCTGAGCTAGTATAACAAATGCCCCTTATCGAGTATAACAAAGGCCCCACATCGAGCATAAGAAAGTCCCCTGAACGAATATAACAAAGCGGCCTAATCGAGTATAACAAAGTCCCCTGGTCGAGTATAACAAAGTCCCCTGTTCGAGTTTAAGAAAGTCCCCTTATCGAGTATACCAAATTCCCCTTATCGAGTATAACAAAGTCCCCATATCGAGTATAGCAAAGTCCCCTAATCGAGTATAACAAAGGCCCCTGGTCGAGAATAACAAAGTCCCCAGATCGAGTGTAACAAAAGTCCCCTAATCGAGTATAACAAAGCCCCTAATCGAGTATAAAAATGTCCTCTGGTCCAGTGTAACAAAGTCCCCTGATCGAGTATAAAAATGTCCTCTGGTCCAGTGTAACAAAGTCCCTGATCGAGTATAAAAAAGCACCCTTGCCCAGAATAAAAAAAGTCCCTAGATCGAGCATACCAAAGACCCTTGATCGATTATAACAAAGTCCCCCGGTCGAGTATAGCAAAGGGCCCTGATCGAGTAAGACAAAGTCCCCTGATCGAGTATAACAAAGTCCCCTGATCGAGTATAACAAAGCCCTCTGGATGAGTATAACAAAGTTCCCTGATCGAGTATAACAAAGTCCCCTGATCGAGTATAACAAAGTCCCCTGCTTCAGTATAACAAAGTCCCCTGATCGAGTATAACATATCCCCTGATCGAGTATAACAACGTCTCCTGGCCCAGTTTAACAAAGTCCCCTTATCGAGCATAACAAAGTCCCCTAATCGATTATAACAAAGTCCCCTGGTCGAGTATAACAAAGGTTCCTCATCGAGTAAGACAAAGTCCCCTCATCGAGTATAACAAAGTCCTCTGATGCTAGTATAACGAAGCCCCCTTGACGAGTATAACAAAGTCCCCTGAACCGAGTATAACAAAGTCCCCTGATCGAGTATAACATATCCCCTGATCGAGTATAACAAGTCTCCGGTGGAGTATAACAAAGTCCCCTGGTCGAGTATAACAAAGTTTTCTAATCGAGCATAACAAAGGCCCCTGGTCGAGTATAACAAAGTCCTCTGATCAAGTATAACAAAGCCCCCTGGACGAGTATAACAAAGTCCCCTGATCGATTATAACAAAGTCCCCTAATCAAGTATAACAAAGTCCCCTGATCGAGTATAACAAAGTCCCCTGATCGAGTATAACATATCCCCTGATCGAGTATAACAAAGTCCCCTGGTCGAGTATAACAAAGTCCCCTGTTCGAGTCTAACATTAAATCCCATTATCGAGTATAAAATATTCCCCTTATCGAGTATAACAAAGTCCCCTTTTCGAGTATAACAAAGTCCCCTGATCGAGTATAACAAAGGCCTCTAGTCGAGTATAAAAAAGTTCCCTAATCGAGTATAACAAAAGTCCAGTGATCGAGTATAACAAAGTCCTCTGATCGAGTATAAAAAAGTCCCCTGGCCCAGTATAACAAAGTCCCCATATCGAGCATAACAAAGTACCCTGATCGATTATAACAAAGTCCCCTGGTTGAGTATAGCAAAGGGCCCTGATCGAGTAAGACAAAGTTCTCTGATCGAGTATAACAAAGTCCCCTGATCGAGTATAACAAAGTCCCCTAATCGAATATAACAAAGTCCCCTGGTCGACTATAGTAAACCCTTCTGGTCGAGTATAATAAAGCCCCCTCATCGAGTATAACAAAGCCCCTGATCGAGTATAACATATCCTCTGATCGAGTATAACAAAGTCCTCTGGTCGAGTATGACAAAGTCCCCTGATCGAGTATAACATATCCTCTGATCGAGTATAACAAAGTCCTCTGGTCGACTATGACAAAGTCCCCTGATCGAGTATAACAAAGTCCCCTGGTCGAGTATAACAAAGTCCCCTTATCGAGTATAACCAAGGCCCCTCATCGAGTTTAGCAAAGTCCATTGGTCAAATATAGGAAAGTCCACTGATCGAGTATAACAAAGTCCCAGATCGAGCAAAACAATGTCCCCTGATCGATTATAACAAAGTCCCCTGGTCGAGAATAGCAAAGGGCCCTGATCGAGTAAGACAAAGTCCCCTGATCGAGTATAACAAAGTCCCCTAATCGAATATAACAAAGCCCCCTGGACGAGTATAACAAAGTTCCCTGATCGAGTATAACAAAGTCCCATGATCGAGTATAACAAAGTCCCCTGGTCCAGTATAACAAAGTCCCCTGATCGAGTATAACATATCCCCTAATCGAGTATTACAAAGTCTCCTGGCCCAGTATAACAAAGTCCCCAGATCGAGCGTAACAAAGTCCCCTGATCGATTATAACAAAGTCCCCAGGTCGAGTATAACAAAGGCCCTGATCGAATGAGACAAAGTCCAATGATCGAGTATAACAAAGTCCCCTAATCGAGTATAACAAAGCCCCCTGGACGAGTATAACAAAGACCCCTGATCGTGTATAACAAAGTCCCCTGATCGAGTATTACATATCCCCTGATCGAATATAAGAAAGTCCCTGGTGGAGTATAAGAAAGTCCCCTGATCGAGTATCACAAAGGCCCCTAATCGAGGATAACAAAGTCTCCTGATCGCGTATAACAAAGTCCCCTGATCGAGTATAACAAAGGCCCCTGGTCGAGAATAACAAAGTCCCCTGATCGAGTGTAACAAAAGTCCCCTAATCGAGTATAACAAAGTCCCCTAATCGAGTATAAAAATGTCCTCTGGTCCAGTGTAACAAAGTCCCCTGATCGCGTATAAAATTGTCCTCTGGTCCAGTGTAACAAAGTCCCCTGATCGAGTATAAAAAAGCCCCCTTGCCCAGAATAACAAAGTCCCTAGATCGAGCATACCAAAGACCCTTGATCGATTGTAACAAAGTCCCCCGGTCGAGTATAGCAAAGGGCCCTGATCGAGTAAGACAAAGTCCCCTGATCGAGTACAACAAAGTCCCCTTATCGAGTATAACAAAGCCCCCTGGATGAGAATAACAAAGTTCACTGATCGAGTATAACAAAGTCCCCTGATCGAGTATAACAAAGTCCCCTGCTCCAGTATAACAAAGTCCCCTGATCGAGTATAACATATCCCCTGATCGAGTATAACAACGTCTCCTGGCCCAGTTTAACAAATTCCCCAGATCGAGCATAACAAAGTCCCCTAATCGATTATAACAAAGTCCCCTGGTCGAGTATAACAAAGGTTCCTCATCGAGTAAGTCAAAGTCCCCTCATCGAGTATAACAAAGTCCTCTGATGCTAGTATAACAAAGCCCCCTGACGAGTATAACAAAGTCCCCTGAACCGAGTATAACAAAGTCCCCTGATCGAGTATAACATATCCCCTGATCGAGTATAACAAGTCTCTGGTGGAGTATAACAAAGTCCCCTGGTCGAGTATAACAAAGTTTTCTAATCGAGCATAACAAAGGCCCCTGGTCGAGTATAACAAAGTCCTCTGATCAAGTATAACAAAGCCCCCTGGCCCAGTATAACAAAGTCCCCAGATCGAGCATAACAAAGTCCCCTGATCGATTATAACAATGTCCCCTGGTCGAGTATAACAAAAAACCCTCATCGAGTAAGACAAAGTCTCCTGATCGATTATAACAAAGTCCCCTGATCGAGTATAACAAAGGCCTCTAGGCGAGTATAACAAAGTTCGCTGGTCGAGAATAACAAAGTCCCCTGATCCTAGTATAACAAAGTCCCCTGATCGAGTAAAACAAAGTCCTCTGGTCGAGTATAAAAAAGTCCCCTGATTGAGTATAACAAAGTCCCCTTCTCCAGTATAACAAAGTCTCTAGATCGAGTATAATAAAGGCCCCTCATCGAGTATAACAAAGTCCATTGGTCAAGTATAAAAAAGTCCCCTGGTCGAGTATAACAAATTCCCCTGATCGAGTATAACAAAGTCCCCTATTAATTATAAAAAAGTTCCCTGGTCGAGTATAACAATGTTCCCTGATCGAGTATAACAAAGTCCCCTGGTCGAGTATAAAAAAGCCCCCTCATCGAGTATAACAAATGCCCCTAATCGACTATAACAAAAACCCCTTATTGAGTATAACAAAGTCCCCTGATCGAGTATAACAAAGTCCTCTGGTTGAGTATAACAAAGTCCCCTGATCGAGTATAACATATCCCCTGATCGAGTATAGCAAAGTCCTCTGGTTGAGTATAACAAAGTCCCCTGATCGAGTATATCCCCTGATCAGTATCCCCCTGATCGAGGTAGTATAACAAAGTCCCTGATCCTAGTATAACAAAGCCCCCTGACGAGTATAACAAGTCCTCTGATCGAGTATAACAAAGTCCCTGATCGAGTATAACAAAGTCCCCTGGTCCAGTATACAAAGTCCCCTGATCGAGTATAACATATCCACCTGATCGAGTATAACAAAGTCTCCTGGCCCAGTATAACAAAGTCCCCAGATCGAGCATAACAAAGTCCCCTGATCGATTATAACAAAGTCCCCTGATCGAGTATAACAAAGGCTTCTGGGCGATTATAACAAAGTCCCCTGGTCGAGAATAACAAAGTCCCCTGATCCTAGTATAAGAAAGCCTCCTGGACGAGTATAACAAAGTCCCCTGATCGAGTATAGCAAAGTCCCCTGGTCCAGTGTAACAAAGTCCCCTGATCGAGTATAACATATCCACCTGATCGAGTATAACAAAGTCTCCTGGCCCAGTATAACAAAGTCCCCAGATGGAACATAACAAAGTCCCCTGATTTATTATAACAAAGTCCCCTGGTCGAGTATAACAAAGGGCCCTGATTGAGTAAGACAAAGTCCCCTGATCGAGTAAAACAAAGTCCCCTGATCCTAGTATAACAAAGCCCACTGGACAAGTATAACAAAGTCCCCTGAACCGAGTATAACAAAGTCCCCTGATCGAGTATAGCAAAGTCCCCTTCTCGAGTATAACAAAGTCCCAAGATCGAGTATAGCAAAGGCCCCTCATCGAGTATAACAAAGTCCATTGGTCAAGTATAAAAATGTCCCCTGGTCGAGTATAACAAAGTCCCCTGATCGAGAATAACAAAGCCCCCTGGTCGAGCATAGCAAAGACCCCTGATCGAGTATAACAAAGCCTCCCGATCGAGTATAACAAAATCCCCTGGTCGAGTATAACAAAGTCCCCTGGTCAAATATTACAAAGTCCCCTGATCGAGTATAACATATTCCCTGCTCGAGTATAACAACGTCTCCTGGCCCAGTATAACAAAGTCCCCAGATCGAGCATAACAAAGTCCCCTGATCGATTATAACAAAGTCCCCAGGTCGAGTATAACAAAGGGCCCTCATCGAGTAAGACAAAGTCCCCTAATCGAGTACAACAAAGTCCCGTGATCCTAGTAGAACAAAGCCCCCTGGACGAGTATCACAAAGTCCCCTAATCGAGTATAACATATCCACCTGATCGAGTATAACAAAGTCTCCTGGCCCAGTATAACAAAGTCCCCAGATCGAGCATAGCAAAGTCCCCTGATCGATTATAACAAAGTCCCCATGACCGAGTATAACAAAGGTCTCTGGGCGAGTAAAACAAAGTCCCCTGATCGAGTATAACAAAGACCCCTCATCGAGTATAACAAAGGTCCCTGATCGAGTATAACAAAGGCCCCTCATCGAGTATAACAAAGTCCATTGGTCAAGTAAAAAAAAAGTCCCCTGGTCGCGTATAACAAAGTCCCCTGATCGAGTATAACAAAGTCCCCTGGTCGAGTATAGCAAAGTCCCCTGATCGAGTATAACAAAGCCTCCTGATCGAGTATAACAAAGTCCGCTGATCGAGTATAACAAAGCCCCCTGCTCGAGTATAAGAAAGTCCCCTGATCGAGTATAACAAAGTCCTCTGGTCGAGTATAACAAAGTCCCCTGATTGAGTATAACAAAGTCCCCTGATCGAGTATAACACATCCCCTGATCGCGTAAAACAAAGTCCTCTGGTCGAGTATAAAAAAGTCCCCTGATCGAGTATAACAAAGGCCCCTCATCGAGTATAACAAAGTCCATTGGTCAAGTATAAAAAAGTCCCCTGGTCGAGCATAACAAATTCCCCTGATCGAGTATAGCAAAGTCCCCTGATTAATTATAAAAAAAGTTCCCTGGTCGAGTATAACAATGTTCCCTGATCGAATATAACAACGTCCCCTGGTCGAGTATAACAAAGCCTCCTGATCGAGTATAACAAAGTCCCCTGGTCGAGTTTAACAAAGTCCCCTGGTCCAGTATAACAAAGTCCCCTTCTCGAGTATAACAAAGTCCCTATCTCGAGAATAACAAAGCCTCCTCATCGAGTATAACAAAGTCCCCTGGTCGAGTTTAACAAAGTCCCCTGGTCCAGTATAACAAAGTCCCTAGATCAAGCAAAACATATCCCCTGATGGAGTAAAACAACGTCTCCTGGCCCAGTATAACAAAGTCCCCAGATCGAGCATAACAAAGTCCCCTAATCGATTATAACAATGTCCCCTGGTCGAGTATAACAAAGGGCCCTCATCGAGTACGACAAAGTCTCCTGATCGATTATAACAAAGTCCCCTGATCGAGTATAACAAAGGCCTCTAGGCTAGTATAACAAAGTTCGATGGTCGAGAATAACAAAATCCCCTGATCCTAGTATAACAAAGCCCCCTGGACGAGTATAACAAATTCCCCTGATCGAGTATAACAAAGTCCCCTGGTCCTGTATAACAAAGTCCCCTGATCGAGTATAACATATCCCCTGATCGAGTATAACAACGTATCCTGGCCCAGTATAACAAAGTCCCCAGATTGAGCATAACAAAGTCCGATGGTCAAGTATAACAAAAGGGCTCTGATCGAGTAAGACAAAGTCCCCTGATCGAGTAAAACAAAGTCTCCTGATCCTAGTATAACAAAGCCCACTGGACAAGTATATCAAAGTCCCCTTAACCGAGTATAACAAAGTCCCCTGATCGAGTGTAACATATCCCCTGATCGAGTATAACAAAGATCGAGTGTAACATATCCCCTGATCGAGTATAACAAAGTCCTCTGATCGAGTATAACAAAGTCCCCTGATCGAATAACAAAGTCCCCTAATCAAGGATAACAAAGTCCCCTGATCGAGTAAAACATATCCCATGATCGAGTATAACAATGTCCTCTGGTCGAGTATAACAAAGTCCCCTCATCGAGTATAACAAAGTCCCTTGGTCCAGTATAACAAAGTCCCTAGATCGAGTATAACAATGGCCCCTCATCGAGTATAACAAATTCCCCTTATCGAGTATAACAAAGTCACCTTATCGAGTATAACAAAGTCCGGTGATCGAGTATAACAAAGGCCCCTAATCGAGTATAACAAAAGTCCCCTGATCGAGAATAAAAAAGTCCCATGGTCCAGTATAACAAACTCCGCTGATCGAGTATAAAAAAGTCCCCTGGGAGTGTCGGAGATGTACATGGAGTGTCAGAGGTGTACCTGGCAGTGTCAGCGGTGTACCTTGGAGTGTCAGAGGTGTGCCTGGGAATGTCGGAGGTGTACCTGGGTGTTTCTGAGGTGTAGCTGGGAGTGTCTGAGGTGAACCCGGGAGTGTCAGAGAAGTACCAGGGAGTGTCACAGGAGAACCTGGGAGTGTGAGAGGTTTACCTGAGAGTGTGAGAGGTGTACCTAGGAGTGTCTGAGGTGTACCTGGGACTGTCAGAGGTGTACCTGGGAATGTCAGAGGTGTACCAGGGAGTGTCTGAGGTGTACCTGGGAGTGTCATAGGTGTACCAGGGAGTGTCAGAGGTGTACTTGGGAGTATCGGAGGTGTACCTGGGAGTGTCAGAGGTGTACCTGGGAGTATCAGAGGTGTACCTGGGAGTGTACCAAACCTAATCTAACCTCACCTAACCTCTAACACTGAAAATACTCCCAGATACACCGATGACACTCCCTGGTACACCTCAGACACTTCTAGGTACACCTCTCACACTCGCAGGTACACCTCAGACACTCACAGGTACTCCTCAGACACTCCCAGGTACACCTAAGACACTCCCAGGCACACCTCTGACACTCCCAGGTATACCGCTGACACTGCCAGGTACACCACTGACACTCCATGTACACAGCCGACACTCCCAGGTACACCTCTGACACTCCCATGTACTCCACTGGCACTCCCTGGTACACACCCCTGACACTCCCAGGTACACCTCAGACACTCCCAGGTACACCTCAGACACTCCTAGGTACACCTCTCACACTATTAGGTAAACCTCTCACACTCCCAGGTTCTCCTGTGACACTCCCTGGTAATTCTCTGACACTCCCGGGTACAGCTCAGACACTCCCAGGTACAGCTCATACACTCCCAGGTACACCTCTGACATTCTCAGATACACCTCTGACACTCCCAGGTACACCGCTGACACTGCCAAGTACACCTCTGACACTCCATGTACACCTCCGACACTCCCAGGTACACCTTTTTCACTCCCAGGTACTCCCTGGTACACCCCCGGCTCCCAGGTGCCTCAGACACTCCCCCTTACACCTCAGCTCTCAGGTACACCTCTTCCTCTGCAGTTCTCTGACACTCCAGAGTACACCTCAGACACTCCCAGTACACCTTAGACACTCCCGGTACATCATATTACACCTCTGACACTCCCAGGTACACCTCTGACACTCTAAGGTACGCCTCCGACACTCCCAGATACTCCTGTGACACTCCCTGGTACTTCTCTGACACTCCCAGGTACACCTCAGAAACTCCCAGGCACACCTCTGACACTCCCAGGTACACCGCTGACACTGTCAGGTACACCTCTGACACTCCATGTACACCTCCGACACTCCCAGGTACACCTCTGACACTCCTAGGTACTCCACTGACACTCCTAGTACTGACACTCCAGGTACACTCTGGGCCTCCCAGGTACACCTTTGACACTCCCAGGTACACCTCAGACACTCCCAGGTACACCCCAGACACTCCCAGGTACACTTCTCACACTCCCAGGTACACCTCCGACACTCCGAGGTACACCTCGGACACTCCCTGGTACACCTCCGATATTCCCAAGTACACCTCCGATATTCCCAAGTACACCTCCGATACTCCCAGGTACACCTTTGAGACTCCCAGGTACTTCACTGACACTCCCTGGTATACCTATGATATTCCCAGGTACACCTCTGACACTCCCAGGTCCGCCTCCGTCACTCCCAGGTACAACTCCGACACTCCCAGGTAAACCTCCGATACTCCTAGGTACACCTCTGACACTCCCAGGTACACCTCTGACACTCCTAGGTATTCCTCTGACACTCCATGGTATACCCCTAACACTCCCAGGTACACCTCTGACACTCCCAGGTACACCGCAGACACTCCCAGGTACACCGCAGATACTCCCAGGTACACCTCAGACACCCAGGTACACCTCTGGGAGTGTCAGAGGTGTAAGGGGGAGTGTCTGAGGTGTACCTGGGAGTGTCAGAGGTGTACCAGGGAGTGTCAGAGAAATACCTAGGAGTGTCAGAGGTGTACCTGGGAGTGTCAGAGGTGTACTTAGGCGTATCGGAGGTTTACCTGGGAGTGTCGGAGTTGTACCTGGGAGTGTCGGAGGTGTACCTGGGAGCGTGAGAAGTGTACCTCGGAGTGTCGGAGGTGTGCCTGGAAGTGTCGGAGGT
>NW_024711526.1:52500-112628 GCF_018991925.1 Homarus americanus | reverse complement strand
ATAATCATTGTACTTCTTCGTTCCGGTTACGTATTGCTAAAATAAAACCATTTAATACTCTCTGACTTACACCTGGTTTCATGATATAAATGGGACAGTAAATAGGCGTAATAGATTAAATGGGTAATGGGTAAACCTCGTATGCTATTCAGCTGGGCTAATAGATACATTACTTTTGTATGATTTGTGAAGTCTTAATTAGGTTAATTTGCTCTAACCTAACTTCTTAAATGCTTATTTAACCTAAACTAACTAACCTAAGCTAACCTAACCTAACCAACCTAAGCTAACTAACTCTGCATTGCTTACCTTGTAAGGTTTGAGGCTCTTTGTGAGTTAATCTGTTCTATAGGACTAAGAAGATTAAATATTCTAATATTAGCTCTAACCTAACCTAGTTTATTGCACCTGATGATTAATTAAATAATCTTACCTAAATATAACATAACACACATAACATATAACACATAACCTATAACACTAACATAAAATAACATAGCACATAACATAACATAACATAACATAACATACCTATTATAACACATCACATAACACACACCCACATAACACACCACATAACACATAACATAACACCATCAAAACACATCACACTGCTGTCACAACATAACTTCCTCTCCCCCAACCCAGGTGGCATCAGGGGCCTTTAATCATCCAAGGTGCAGAAATAAGGTAGGGAGGAGGTAAATCCTCAGGTAATTCAGCTTCCATAAATATAAACAGTGTGAAGGATTCACTCTCTCTCTCCTCTCTCTCTCTCTCTCTCTCTCTCTCTCTCTCTCTCTCTCTCTCTCTCTCTCTCTCTCTCTCTCTCTCTCTCTCTCTCTCTCTCTCTCTCTCTCTCTCTCTCTTTGTAATACAGTGAGCCTGGGTTAAGTAACCAATTGAGGCAGAGAGTATTTGGAGGAATCAGCGTATTCCTGATATTTGTAAGGCTACGGAGTGTGTGAACTAGGTCAGGTGTGTGTCAGACCAGGTCAGGCGTGTGTGTGTGTGAACCAGGTCAAGTGTGTGTAAGACCATGGCAGGTATGTGTGTGAACCATGGCAGGTGTATGTAGACAGATCAGGTGTATGAACCAGGGCAGGTGTGTGTGAGACCTTGGCGGGTGTGTATGTGAACCATGCCCGGGTGTGGCACTGTGAACCCAGGTCAGGTGTGTGGCCAGTCAGATGTGTGTGAACCATGTCAGGTGTGTGTGAACAGGTCAGGTGTGTATGAACCACCCCATCCAGGTGTGTGTGAGAGCCATGGCAGGTGTGTGTAGACGAGGTCGGGTGTGTGTGAAAGTGCATGTCAGGTGTGTGTAGACCAGAGTCAGGTGTGTGTGTGAACCCCAGGTCAGATGTGTGAACCATGGCGGGTGTGTGTGAACCAGTTCGGGTGTGTGTGAACCGGATGTGCAGGTGATATGTGAACAAGTCCAGGTCAAACGCATTATGGGGACAATAACGAGTTGTCATGGTTCACCAACTTTACGGAGTAACGCCAGCTCATTAACACACAGGTACGCGTCATTACCTGGCCACAATTAATGTTAGTTCCTATTATTATGTAATGGTTACCTAACTTCTGGGGGGGTCTTTCTTTATGAGATCACCTGAAGATTAACTCCTGTTTATTTCACGTAAGACTAAAATTTAATGCCTTAATGTAGCAGGAGGAAGTATTTATTTTTTTTTTTTTTTTTAATAGGGACTTTCCACCTGGGCGTCATTGACTACACTGCAGGAGATGGGGGTGGGAGAATATAATAACCAACCATAATAATAATAACAATATTATGTAATAATAATAATAATAATAATAATAATAATAATAATATGTAATAATAATAATAATAATAATAATAATAATATGTATGTAATAATAATAATAATAATAATAATAATAATAATAATATGTATATATAGAACCATAAATAAATAAAATAAAATAAATAAAAGATCTAGGTAAGAAAACGATATATATATTTAATATTTTCAGAAAATAAGAGAAACAATTGAGACCCTACGCTGTGTGTAATGAGGGCAGAAAGTCAGATCAGCAACCTGGGACTTGGTCACAATATTCGTGGTGCTGTACATATAACCATGCAGGGGTCTACCATTAGACAACACATTATGCTTCAATATCTTCCCAGGCGGTAGTACCTCTCCCTGTTTAGTGGCACAAGTGGGATAGGTTGGTGATTCACAATGGTTTAGGTTGGATTAGGTTTGGTTTGCTTGGGTTGGTTAGGTTGGTTTGAGTAAAATTAGGTTGGAGTTGATGTTGGGTTGGGATTGGTTTAGATTTGAGTCTGTTAAAGGTTTTACATTGGGTTGAATTACGTTGCGTTAGATTAGGTTATGTTCTCGTTAGGTTGGTTAATTATTGGAGTGACCTGTTGTATAATGGTCGGCTTTCTTACTCTGACAAGCAGACACAGTTCCAGTCGGTCAGCGTGAAACTATGGGCAACTTTCTTTACGCCATTTGCCTCTGTCCACAGCAGTAATTAGGGAGCCTGGGTGTTAATCGATTTGCGGATCGTGTTCAGGGTAATGGTTAGCCAGTGCAGTTCGGGGAGTTGTCCGGGTGTTCTCGGACTATTCTTGACAAATTCAAGCACAAATTGTGGCCCTAGGGCCAGCCATCCTCGTTGCAATTGTGTGTATTATTATTATTATTATTATTATTATTATTGACAGTATTATTAGTAATATATTATTATTATTATTATTATTATTATTATTATTATTATTATTTAATATTATTGGCTATTATTATTATTATTATTATTATTATTATTATTATTATTATTATTATTATTATTATTATTATTATTATTATTATTAGGTGGGGAGAATAATCCAGGAGCATCTTCGGGTCATCACATGATATTATTTACTTCATCAACTATACCTTGATATAAACACACACCTTTTCACCTACCTCTTAAAATATATAAACAAATACATATACAGAACACTGTTCACCTTTTTTTAATCAATTTGTCTGGAAGTTTGAAAGGTACTGTAGAAAGGCACAGAAGGAAACTTTTAATTGTTTCTGAGGAGGGTTTGGGGTTCAACTGTTGGCTTTAATGTGAAACTAAAATAAAAAGCATCATGAGCTATAAAATAGACGGCAATAGACTATCAGTTCACAGCGTCTGGTTTGGATTTGTTGACTTCTAGGTTAAGTTAGGTTAGTTTATGTTAGGAGTGCCAATTGGGATTTTTCTACAAACTGATGAGATATGGTTTATCCTACTAGTAATAACTCTACACTAGATATCACACACTACATCATTGATATCTAACCAGGGACCTGGTACTGCAGACCAGTAACTATTGCTCCTGCCGCCTTCTCACGTATGGGTAGGATTCTGTATGTTGCCGACAAAATTTCCATAACTCTGGTCCAAAATTAGACATTGCTAACAAATACTATATACGCATTTTTACAAATACGCTAAGTGGCATTACCAGCATCTGGAATTACAAATATATTACAAGAATTAATTGTTGACATAGAAACAAGACATATATATATTACTTAATATAAAGTTTGCCGATATATTGATTACATCTGCCTGACAAATACATAACAAGAGACGTAATTCTGGAGGTGGAACAAATGCATTACTGTAGGCTGTTATGTGTGGGTGTGGTGTAGTATTGCTGAGGGTGTAATCATATCGTAAGACCGAGCCAGTAATTACGGCGAGATTCACCTTAATTAGTCATCACGGTGGTGCCTGTATTTTTTTATTATTTATTTATTGTGTGTTTGTGTGTGTGTTGTGTGTGTGTGTGTGTGTGTGTGTGTGTGTGTGTGTGTGTGTTGGTGTGTGTGTTCTCCGCCGTGGGTTGTGGCTTTTCTCCAGTCTTTGGAGTTTACTGGAAAGTGAAGCTTCTAGAAATAGTCTCTCCTTCTCTCCTTCCCTCATGGTCTCTCCTTCCCTCCCTTGGTCTCCTTCCCTCCCTTGTAGTCTCTCCTTCCCTCCTTGGTCTCTCCTTCCTTTCTTGGCCTCTCTTCCTTCTCGGTCTCTCCTTTCGCTTCCCTCGGTCTCTCCTTCCTCCCTCGTTCTCTCCTTCCTCCTTGGTCTCTCCGTTCCTCCCTTGGTCTCGCGCTTCCTCCTTAGTCTCTCCTTCCTTCCTTGGTCTCTCCTTCCTTCTTGGCCTCTCCTTCCTCCCTCGGTCTCTCTTCCCTTCCTCAGTGTCTCTCCTTCCTCCCTCGGTCTCTTCCTCCTCTCGGTCTCTCCTTTTATAAGTCTCTCCTTCCCTCCCTCAGTCCTCCTTCCCTTCCTAAATTCTCTCCTTCCCTCCTTAGTCCTCCTCCTTCCCTGCCTCCTCCCTCCTCCTTCCCTCCCCTCCCTCCCTTCTTCTCTCTTCTCTACTTCTCTTTCGTGTAACATAGACCAGGCTGGACCTACAAGACCAGTGGACCATTACTAGTGACGGCAGGTTAGATGACTACTGTGATGATGTTGGTGGTGGTGGTGGTGAGTGTGGGTGTGGTTAATGGTAGTGGTATTGTAGTTGGGAGGAGAAGTGAGTGGTGTAATGGTTGGTGGCGTGTGATGGTGGAGGTGGGGAGGTTGTGGTGAGGTGAGTGTGGTGAGATAGTAGTTGAATGGTAGTGTGGTAGGGAGGAAACTCTTGGAGTAAATGTAGGAGAATAGTAGTAATAGTGTTTGGTTAAGGGGTTTAATGGTTGTGGTGATGAAGTAATGGTGGGTGATCATGGTTGTGTGGTGAGTTTGTAGTGAATGTAGTGGGTGTGAGTTGTAGTAGTGGTTGTGGTGGGTGGTAGGTTTAGTAATGGTGGGAGGGAGTGTGCAATGTGGTGGTGATGGTGGTAGTGTGGTGATGATGTTAGCTGCAGTCATAGTGGTGAGGATATTTTGGTGATATTGGGTGGTGATAGTGATGCTATTGGTGGAAGTAGTGGTGGGTGTAATAATTGTAGTAGTGGTAGTGGTAGTGGTGGTAGTGGTGATAAGTGTAATTAATGGTGACGAGTAATGAACTCCGCGTAATGTGTGATGTATAACTCCACCATGCCTTCCCCACCCTCCCTCCTCAAGTACCCACCATGCCTCCCCTCCCTGGGTTCAGCCTTATCCTTGAAAATTAATTCTCTTGTATGCGGTAATTTTCCCCTCACTAGAGACAAGGTGAAAAAACACCTTTGTGTGTGTTTGTGGGAGGGGGGGAGGGGGAGGGAAGATGAGGGGGTGGGGGTGAAAGGGGGAGAAAGGGTTGGGAGGAGGTGAGGGAAGGGGGAGAAGGGTTGGGAAGGGGTGGTGGTAGGAGGGGGAGGAAGGGGAAGAGGGGGAGGGAGAGGAGGAGGGAAGGGAAGAGAAAGAAGGGAGAAAATTATAGTAATTATAGAGAGCTTTCTAGCTATTACTGAATATTGTTAGTAGCTCCGTGTATTAAAGCTGCTCCGTAGCTGAATTGTTCTAAATCAACGAGAATTGGTCTGGATGTGTACAAATAATGTATCCTGAGGGAGGGAGGGAGGGAGGGAGGGAGGGGTGAATACAAGATCAAGGGAGAGTGAGAGAGGAGGGTATTTCTGTATGTATGGCGTGGGGGCTGAAAAAGAGATGACTTGCTGCACTAGGAGGTGTGTGTGTGTGTGTGTGTGTGTGTGTGTGTGTGTGTGTGTGTGTGTGTGTGTGTGTGTGTGTGTGGATGTGTGTGTGTGTGTGTGTGGTGTGTGTGTGTGTGTGTGTGTGTGTGTGTGTGTGTGTGTGTGTGTGTGTGTGTGTGTGTGTGTGTGTGTGTGTGTGTGGATGTGTGTGTGTGTGTGTGTGTGTGTGTGTGTGTGTGTGTGTGTGTGTGTGTGTGTGTGTGTGTGTGTGTGTGTGAGAAAGGGTGTTGTCATAAAGGGGATGTGGGTGATTAGTTAAGTTACGTCTGATGTGGTTTTAGATTAGGTTAGTTACGTCTGATTAGTTGGATTAGGTTAGGTTACGTCTGATTAGTTTTAATTAGGTTGGTTTGCGTCTGATTAGGTTGGATTAGTTTGGTTGCGTCTGATTGGTTTAGTTTGGAGTTGGATTACGTCTGATTAGGTTGCGTGTTGCACTATATTTTTCTTCTTACTTTATATCAAATTTATCTACAATATATTTCCTACAGACAGGTAAATACATGAAATATACACATACATACATCCTCTTCATCTCATTCATACACATTCATAGTGGAGTCAGAGAGCATATCCATTATCGACACGTGCAACATTACTGTATAACATTAGACACATTTTCTGCTGCCTGTTAATTGCTTGTCCTCCCCCGCTGCCTGCTGTGCTCCGGTGTCGCGGTGAATAACAAGAACAAAGAATAAACCGTAAATAGAAAACAGGTAGGGAGGAAAAGAGGGAAGTTAAAGGGGTACTTCAAGATGACAGGTGAGGAGAGAAGTGTGTATATCTCTCTCTCTCTCTCTCTCTCTCTCTCTCTCTCTCTCTCTCTCTCTCTCCTCCTCTTTTACTATTCATTTTCTTCCCTTTCGTTATTAGCTTTGTACCTTCTCAAATCCTTCTCTCTCAGCGTCCTCATCCTCTCACATGAAATTGGCTGCGCTGGTTGTATTCCTTATGCATCATTAAGTTACAGCCAGAGAGGGGGGGCATGGTTTTCTGAAGGAGAGGGGGAAAGGGAGAGTTGAGATAGAGAGAGGCGAGGTGTGAAGAAGGGACATGTTTTTTTCTGAAGAGAGAGAGGGGGGGGTTAGATCACACTGAAGATATAGAGAAGAGACAAGTTGTTAGAGACAAGGCGTGAGGGAACAGCGAGAAGGGAAGATTGCTGAGAAGAGATGAGACGAGATGGGATAAATGAACGGGTGGGGAGGTTAAATCCGCCATGACATGAACAAACATACACAGACATGCTATAACAGACAGAATGGAAGAAACAAGCAAAGAATGCAACAAATAACCACAATACGGAGAGTTAAAACCGAGGAAATAATAACAAAAATGCCAGAGAGAAGATAAATAAATCATCAAGCTTCTCGTATTTCTCAGAAATTCCACGTCATTTTTCCTTAATTTGAGGTCATTAGGTGTAATGTGCGCCATTTGCTCACCATCTCTCGTTCAATAAATAGTTTAAATAGACCAATTAGATGTATTAGGAGAAAATAGCTTGCGTTACTAAGGGAATCTCGCTTTGGTTTTATTGTTGTTTTTTAAGAGACAGTTTAAATGTGTTCTCTTATCTTCAGTTAGAGCTGAAAATTTTATATATAACCGCTTGTGTGAATCCATCTTTCGTAGCAAGTGAACATTGAGCATTTACCATCTACAGTTAAGGGAGGCGGGGTGGGGAGGGAATGTTGCTCAGGAAACTTGGGTGAGGCATCATTTGGTGGCGTCGGTGGACGAGACAACCCTAACTGACCAGAGAGTGGCAGACACAGCCACCAGCGGCGTGTTTGTCATCTGCCTCCCATTAAGTGTAATCTCCAGGATATGGGATGGCTGCTTTACATCAGAGCCAGACTTTTTATATATGATAATTGTATTCTCCTGTTATTGTCTGTCTGTACACAACACGCAGGATCTTTTGTCACTAAGAATAATCTCCTTATATATGATGTAAATTTTTTGTTCCTGGGAATGTACTCACTTATGGAATATGAATCCTTGCATTATATATATATATATATATATATATATATATATATATATATATATATATATATATATATATATATATATATATATATTATAATAATAAAACAGTAGTAGTCAGGCTGATGCGGTACTCGCTTCCTGTCCTTATGACTCGCTGGTTCGTGCCCAAGACATCCCCAGAGTTCGCACAGCTGAAAATGTGTGTCTAACTTTGCAGTTCAAATGGAAATGGGCGTTGGGTGCGGTGCGGCCACTCTGCCTCCTCGATGTATAGAAAACTAAATTGCGTCTGTATCCCTCTTGCCTCTAGCGGGCGCCCATCAAGGCCTATGGGACCTTCATCCTTTTCGTATATACGCTAATGCTATAAAACAAATATTAATATCTTGTTCCAGACTTTGTCCTAACATTACAACAACATGAAACCGTGTCGGTCGTCTTGCGTCTGAATGGATAATATCTCGCCTGTTTACAAATTCCATGAGATTTTTTATGTTGAGATCCATCATGGTTTTAGACGGTGTGAGGCGGATATCCGAGGGGCTCCTCGAGTATCCTCTCCCGACAGTTGTATTGGATATCGCATCGCTCAACTTGCCCAGACTTCTTAAGCAGTGAATGATTTAATTTTCATAGTCGAGTGACATCGCGTCTCTCGAAGCGAGATAAATTACTAATTGTTTGCAAGGCTGAGTGTTGTTGTCCCGTTGAGGTAGTTTATTCCTTAGACCTCTCACGGCGCTGCTTGTAAGGCGAGGAAGAGAGAAGAAGAGAGAGAGAGAGAGATAAAATAAAAAATATATGTAAATAAAGCTAGACGAAGATATTACAGGAAGGACATATAAAGTTAGCTGCATTTAGTGATAATCTCTCACATTCTTCCTTCACGATATAATGTTACGACACTATATATAAGGTGTGTGTTTGGTGTATAGAGTGTATTTTGGGTGTATAAGCGTGCATATTTTGATGTGTAGAATGAGTGTTTTGGGTGTATATAGGTGCGTCGTTTTTGAGTGTTGTAAGTGCGTGTTTGAGTGTATAAGGTGTGCGTGTTTGAGTGTATAGAAGTTACGTGTTTTGAATGTATAAAGTCTGATGGTGCAGTGATTGGTGTGCAGTAGGTACGAGTAATTATATAATGTGTGCAGTGATTATGATGGTGCAGTGATTATGATGGTGCAGTGATTATGATGGTGCAGTGATTATGATGGTGCAGTGATTATGATGGTGCAGTGATTATGATGGTGCAGTGATTATGATTGGACAGTGATTATGATGGTGCAGTGATTATGATGGTGCAGTGATTATGATGGTGCAGTGATTATGATGGTGCAGTGATTATGATGGTGCAGTGATTATGATTGGACAGTGATTATGATGGACAGTGATTATGATGGTGCAGTGATTATGATTGGACAGTGATTATGATTGGACAGTGATTATGATTGGACAGTGATTATGATGGTACAGTGATTATGATTGGACAGTGATTATGATTGGACAGTGATTATGATGGTGCAGTGATTATGATTGAGCAGTGATGAAATATAATAAAGGTTAAAATATTTGGTATATAAATATCTCTTAACAGTGATTGTGAATTTAGAGCAGTGATATTTTCTCACTAACTCTTAACACAGCAAGTAGTGATTTTTAATGCTGCTGTGATTTTTTTTTTTATAATTCTGTGATTTTTATTTTAATCTTCGTGTTGCAGTGACTTACCATTGACAGGTCATTGAATAGGTGACATTATTGAGTTAAATATGATATTGATCAATTTTTAGATGCAAGTATTTCATGATGTCATTTTCCCCTTCCCTCTCACCTCCTCTCCCCCCCTTCCCCTCCCCCACCTCCTCCTCTTCCATCCCCCTCCCTTCCCCCTTGTTACAATATAATACAGTATATACAGTGTTATAATGGTACCATAATATGAACCAAATGATTGAATACTGTGACATTGGTACCATGATTATAATGAACAGAATGAGTATGCGGTGTTACATTGTTACAGAGGAATATAATAGTGGTACAACAGGTGTATTTTAAGGTATATATTAATTATATCTTGGTATAATCCCAAGAGGAAAAAAACAACTAATTACATGGTACAATTGCACAAGTGTACAGTGAACTGGAACAATGAATTTTGATATGTTAATATATTGGTACAATGAGATAATGGTTCATATAATAACAGTGGAACAATGGTACCTGAAATGAGAGTGTGATGATACAATGGAAATTATAGTACATGAAATAAAAGTCCAGTGGAACAATGGTATCTGAAATGTGATATTCAATGGTACAATGGAACAATAGTACATAAAATAACAGCATAATGGAACAATGCAATATGAAATAATATTACGAATACACAATGGCACAATAGTATAATGCCAAAACAGTACAGTGGAACAATGGTACAAGTGGAACAATAGCACTTAAAAACAAAACAATAAATAACAGTTCAGTGGGACAGTTGAACATGTAAAACAAATTACCAGTTACACCTGTGGGACAAATTAGAAAAAAATGGACTAAATTTAAGAAAATAATTAAGTAAAATGGACAAAATTGAGACAAATTGGAAGAAATTGGAAGAAACTTGAACAAAATGAAACAAAATGGTACAAACTGGAACAATATTTTAACAAACCGAGAAAAAATTAAAAAAAATTAAAAAGAAAACAAAATAAATTGAAATAAACTTGAATAAACCAAATAAAGTAGAAACAAACTGGAAAACACTGAAGGAAAAAAAACTGTACGTTGAAATATTTAAAGGAAGAACACGGCGAAGGTAATTACGCTGAAAATCATAATTAGTCTAAATTTCACAATGTTTTAGGTTTTGTCAGAGGAAGGGAGAAAAAACCTGATGAATTATACCCATTGAGCAATTAACTACTGGAGTGAGCTAAAAAAATAAACATTAATATGATTATTATAATTGTAATGATCTAAATAGTGCAATTAAAACTCAATGATGCAATCGGAATGTTATGTATTTTGTGTGATATTATTTAGTGGATAATAATAATAATAATAATAATAATAATAATAATAATAATAACTATGTACACAAGAGGATAACGAAAGCAAATACAGAGGCAAAAGACGAATGCATTCACGGAGAGAAAGAGTAAATAGAAGAGACTAACAATAAGAGTGAGAGTTAGTGAGAGGAATAGAGACAGACAGTGAGAAGGCAATAGACAGACGTCCTTAACGGTAGACGTCCTCAACGGTAGACGTCCTCAACGGTAGACGTCCTCAACGGTAGACGTCCTTAACGGCAGACGTCCTCAACGGTAGACGTCCTCAACGGTAGACGTCCTCAACAGCAGACGTCCTCAACAGCAGACGTCCTCAACGGTAGACGTCCTCAACGGTAGACGTCCTCAACGGTAGACGTCCTCAACGGTAGACGTCCTCAACGGCAGACGTCCTCAACGGCAGACGTCCTCAACGGTAGACGTCCTCAACGGTAGACGTCCTCAACGGTAGACGTCCTCAACAGCAGACGTCCTCAACGGTAGACGTCCTCAACGGCAGAGACGTCTCAACGGTAGACGTCAACGGTAGACTTCCTCAACGGTAGCGTCCTCAACGGTAGACGTCCTCAACAGTAGACGGGAGCGTCCTCAACGGTAGACGTCCTAACGGGTCCTCAACGGCGGCAGACGTCTCAACGGTAGACGTCCCAACGTCCTCAACGCAACGGTAGACGTCAGACGTCCTCAACGATAGACGTCCTCCTCAACGGTAGGCGTCAATGTCTCAACGGTAGACGTGCAGACGTCCTCAACAGCAGACTGTAGCAAAGTCCTCAACAGCAGACGTCCTCAACAGCAGCGTCTTAACAGCAGACGTCCTCAACAGCAGACGTCCTTGTCCTAACAGCAGACGTCCTCAACAGCAGACGTCCTCAACAGCAGACGTCCCAACAGCAGACGTCCTCAGCACAGCAGCAGACGTCCCCAACAGCAGACGTCCTCAACAGCAGACGCCCTCAACAGCAGACGTCCTCAAACAGCAGACGTCCTCAACAGCAGACGTCCCAGCACGTCCTCAACAGCAGACGTCCTCAACAGCACGTCTCAACGCAGACGTCCTCAACAACGTCCTCAACAGCAGACGTCCTCAACGCAGACGTCCTCAACAGCAGACGTCTTCAACAGCAGACGTCTTCAACAGCAGACGTCTTCAACAGCAGACGTCCTCAACAGCAGACGTCCTCAACAGCAGACGTCCTCAACAGCAGACGTCCTCAACAGCAGGCGTCCTCAACAGCAGACGTCCTCAACAGCAGACGTCCTCAACAGCAGACGTCCTCAACAGCAGACGTCCTCAACAGCAGACGTCCTCAACAGCAGACGTCCTCAACAGCAGACGTCCTCAACAGCAGACGTCCTTAACAGCAAACGTCCTCAACAGCAGACATCCGCAACAGCAGAGAGAACTGTGAAAGTAGTGCCAACAGCCCTACCACCACTAATACTACTACTACTACAACTATTACCACCACAACCACTACCTCCATTACCACTACCCACAGTACCACGATTGCCTCTAGCACCACTTCTGCCAACCCATTACTACCACCACCACCACCAGCAATAGCACTACCACCACTACCTCTACTAGTATCAATAGCACCAATTAATACTACCACTATTATCACAACTAACACCACCAGCAGTATAACCACCACTACCACTGCTAGCATCACCCTCACCACTATCAACAGCACCACCACTACCGCTACCAGCAGTGTTACCAACGTACAGAGAGGTGCAGGCGTAAGGGGACTCTCCTCCACCATGCACTTGACAACACTGCTCGTCTTGCTCGCCGCCAACACAGGATTCGCCAACCCTAACCCGGGTGAGTTAATATTACCATTCTCTAATTAATTTAACTAAGTAATTTAACTATTAACTTATACTTCATTTTTTTATTATTAAGACATAAGGCTGTGTTGTTAAAATGGCTTAAAAATATTAACCTCTCCATTTAAACAATTATGATATATAAGTGTTAAGGTTGAGTTAAGGTAATGTTAATATAATCTTAATTTAATCCAAATAAGTAGATTTATCATTATTTAGATCTAAGTTTGTTAACGTTAATCTAAACATTAACTTTGATAACAATCTAAGTGTTTCAACATTAACCAAGAACCAGGTAAGTTATCGTTAAAATTTGTATTAATCTACAAATAATTATTCATTATCATCTATGTCAACATTAACCAGGACCTAAGTTAAGTGAGGTGACTTTAACCTCCATATCATTATTATCAACAGTGAACTAAACCTCCCTTGTGTTAATATTAACTTCAACATGACCTCGAACATCATTAACCCAGAAGTTAGTATATATCATCCTAACCTAAGGGTCGCTAAAGTTCTCGGCCAGGGCGCCCCCAGTCCACCCAGCTGTAAACAGACACCAAACTTCACTGTTGACAAAGTGAAAACTGTTGAGTGTTGGCCCTCACTGTCCCCTCGTGTAGTGAAGCTTTATAACAGCACCATTAGTGTTATATAAAACTACTGCTGTTAAAAGTTACTGAAAGCTTAATACACAATGTTCTGTATCAAGTTTTGAACATAACACCTAAATTTGTTAAACATTAATAAAAGACTAACATAGATTAAAACATATTAACGCTGCCACAATAAAGTATTACTAACAAGAACATAGCACAGATTAATAAATAAATTAATATTACTAACACAGACCTGAAATACATCGAATATGGCGATACACACACACACACACACACACACACACACACACACACACACACACACACACACACACATGCACACAAACACACACACACACACACACACACACACACACACACACACACACATGCACACAAACACACACACACACACACACACACACACACACACACACACAAACACACATACACACATACACACACACACACACACACACACACACACACACACACACACACACACACACACACACATGCACACAAACACACACATAATAATCCAAAAACAGATATATGCTGAAAATTAAATAGGTTCCTTATGGCTAACAGTGTAGATACGACACAGTATACGAGGAAACAGTGTGACCGGTACTACACTCGACCACCTCCCCATCCCAAATTGTTAAGTTAGGAACCCATTTACAGTTGGGTTGATTGGGAGTGCCCTGGGATAGAACTAGCGATCGATGGGACAGGAGGTAGGTACTGTATTCACTCGGCCACCGCCACACTTATTTATCACATATTTATATTGACCAACACAAATATTTCAAGTACACAAGATTATCATTATACCATCATCCTGCACACACACACACACACACACACACACACACACACACACACACACACACACACACAGAGGCAACAGTACAAACACATTATGCAAATTTCCACATTCACTTATTTCCCCCACGTGAAAAAGAAAAGACAAAATAGAACGCTGTAATTATGTATTTGGAGAGAGATTTACACGCAAATCATTACAGCCAACAACGACCATCAATTGGCTCGTTAGTTGGTTATAATGAGCCAACTACTGTGTGTATGTGTGATCGTCATCTCGCAAGTGGTGATGATGTGTTGGAATGAGCAATTAAAATCGTTAAAGGGTAGTTACTGAGATAATTATTAACGATCCCGAAACCTCAAATTTCACACTGAAGTTTCCGTAATATCTGTTTGCCATATCAGAGTGCTGTGATAATGATAACTGGTTTGATATCATACTGGATTGGTATCGATAACTGGTTTGATATCAGACTGGCTAATAACAGTGAGTAATATCAATAACAATGTAATATCCTAATGCATAATAACAGTAACAGTTTATTATACCAGAAAGTAATGTCCGTATGAGTGTTATGCACGATATGGTTCAGCTTCAAGTAGACACACACACACACACACACACACACACACACACACACACAGTCATCACCTGTAATGAACAATTGGTGAGAGATAAGATGACAATGAGTTATTTCTCCTCCAGTGTGTGTGTGTGTGTGGGGAGTTGGGTGTTTATGTTTGGGTCTGAGTGGGAGGGGGTGTTTTTGCTGGAGGCTTTGTGTTTGGGAAGGTAGGGGAATGTAGTGTTTGTTCTTGTGAAGAGATTTTGTGTGTGTGTGTGTGGAGGGAGAAGGGAGTTTGTTATATGTGAGGTGTTTGTGTTAGTGTGTGGGTGGAGGGAGGAGGGGAGGTGATGTTTGTGTTGTCTGTGTGTGTGTGTGTGTGTGTACACTAAACAGGATATCTACGAGTATGTATACATTTAAACAGGAATCCCTTCCATATATGAACAGTATGAAGATCTCTCTCTCTCTCTCTCTCTCTCTCTCTCTCTCTCTCTCTCTCTCTCTCTCTCTCTCTCTCTCTCTCTCTCTCTCTCTCTCTCTCTCTCTCTCTCTCTCTCTCTCTCTCTCTCTCTCTCTCTCTCTCTCTTACAAAAACGAATGAAGAAAAAATTCAATTCAGTTGATTTTCGGAAGAGTTTGGCCTCCCTGCGGGGCTGTTGGCGTTACAGTATTGCGTTGTGTCAGCTACATAAAGTTATTCATGCTCTCCCCTAATAGTTTCCAGTCCTTCTCATGTATATCTTGTACTGTATAATTATGTATATTTGTTCTACGTAATTTTGTATATTTTGTAGGAAAGTATTTTATATTTACTCTCTTAATATAGTTTTTAAATGTTTATAATATGGTTTGTATATTTTTATAGACAGCCTCAGCATCCGTGTACGAAACAGGGTATTTGTGGCTGTTCTGTTTATTCGATTTTATTTTTATTTTTATTTATTTTTTTGGTTTCTGACGGATCCAGGCGATATCTCTTGACAATTTTTTTTATTGTTTTTTTTTCTTTTGTTCTATGTTTAATATCTTGTGTTTATTGTTTCTTAGTCGCTGTGATGTTTAGGTTTTATACGTTTTAGAAGCAAGGTATACTGTATATACGATGTTTCTCTCTCTCTCTCTCTCTCTCTCTCACACACACACACACAAAGTCCCTCCCACACAAACAAAATCAAACACTCACTACAAACATACACAAAAATAAATACAGACACACCAATCCCGTCCCACACACACACACACAAAAATCACTTAACCACAAACGCACCACAAAACCGAATCCAAACCCAATCAAGAGTAAAATCTGGGCTGGGGTTTTGTGTGAGCCGCCGCGGTACAACACAGTCTCCTCCCTCCTGCTGTCCTCGCCGCCGTCAGATAACAGTCAGGAGGCTGGTTCACTCCCCACCAAACACAACACCTCCTCCTCCTCCTCCTCCTCCTCCTCCTCCTCCTCTAATCCAAAATAAGAAATGTGACAAATAATTTCACCCAATACGTGTATGATTTATTTGATTTAAAGAAAACTGAATAAAAATCTTGGAACGGTATATAGTCTTTTGTTGTCTAATTAACGGACATGTCTACAAATTTATTCTAATCAGATAAAATA
The DNA here is from genome assembly GCF_018991925.1 of Homarus americanus. NCBI lineage: Eukaryota > Metazoa > Arthropoda > Malacostraca > Decapoda > Nephropidae > Homarus > Homarus americanus. The sequence continues at coordinate 96,449 of NW_024711526.1, read as the reverse complement.
GCCACTGTGTATTATAAGGCATAAAAGCCGCGGCTGGTTTAGATTAAGATATATTGTTTTTTAACTATTTTACTGCCTAAGAAACATAACGCGTTTATAATTTTTTTTTATTCTAAAATAGAAAAAAAAACGTATCAGCGAATGTTTTTTTTTTAATGTCCAAGAGAGACAACGAGTTTACTTGTTTGTTCTGTTCAAAAAGAAAGACTAATATATTCTCTTATTGTCCAACGAACTTAATACACTCAAATATTTATTCTTCAACGAAATAATAAGTATTAAATATTCAAGCAATAATATATCCCTTTGTGTGCAGTGAACACCAACGCGTTACCATGCAAGTAGCTTTAGTATATCCCAAAAAATTCGTCTTTTGAATTTCAATTCATCACTTACATTCAGATTGTGTAATTAAATATGGAGATTTACTGATGGTGAGGGTGAGATCTTATTAGAAGGGAGGGAGGAAGTCCCTTGCTGTCTATATGAAACAAAATGATCCGGATTCATCGCCTTGACAACACTCTGAGAACGCTCTGTTTACACACATACGTTGTCGTCTGGGCGTCGTTCTAGGCATCATAATAACTATTTTCCCCATTCTAAAACATCATCAAGTATTTATATAAATCAGAGGATATAAAAGGATGATTAAATTAAGTAATCGAAAAATAAATTAGTAAAAGCGAAAGTGAATTAGATCTGAAGTACAGTTTCTTTTTTCCCGAGAGAAAATGAAAGTTGAGATAGTTGTTATTTCAGCCTGTTTTTTTTCTTTTACTGTGTCGTGAAACCTTGAACGAGCAGTGTTATAACCTCTCTCTCTCTCTCTCTCTCTCTCTCTCTCTCTCTCTCTCTCTCACTCACTGCACCAGCTGCCCACGACTCCTCGACCACCTGCCTCACATTCCCGGCTTGTAATGAACCCCCGGAATCCAAAACAGACCAACGATTGAGTGATTGATCATCCATTAGTGTCAATCAGAGCGAATTGCCCGTCACCTGGGAAATAGCTACGTTAATTAATTGTTACGGCTGATTATAATCCAATCAAGTGCGATACAATATTGTCTTGTAGTTTGTGATATCATATGAGAGTTCGGGTATACATGAATGTAGGAGAGGTTACGTCACTTACCTCTCACCTTCTGCTGACCTCTACCTCCTGCTGTGACCTCCACCTCCTGCTGTGACCTCCACCTCCTGCTGTGACCTCTACCTCCTCCTGCTTTGACCTTCACCTCTTGCTGTGACCTTCACGTGGTATAACCTTCACCTGACACCATGACCTGGGCTTGATTATAGCCAAAAATTTAATCACTCTGACGGTGGCCGCTGCTGCCCCGTAAATGTGTAGAATTTTGTTAACCTCCTCCCACTGGGCCTGAGGTCTCTCTCTCTCTCTCTCTCTCTCTCTCTCTCTCTCTCTCTCTCTCATTTCAATTTGTTTACATACAATGTGTGTGTGTGTGTGTGTGTGTAAAAGTGTGTTTAACAATCACATAATCACAGAACAGAATCTTAACCAATTCAGGCTGTCATAGGTTAAAAAAAAATGGACAACAGCTCGAGGTCAAAACAAGGTCAAATTTGTATGATTGTACTCTGATGACCCCAGCCCTGAGAGAATTACCTGAAGATGACCCCGGGGACGTGTAGGTGATAACAGCCTCGCCTGGGAGCAGTTGGTGGTGGTTGAGGGGATGAGGGGAAGTCGCCGTCAGCCCTTTGTGGTGATGAGTAGCATAGAGTGGCGGACCGAGGCAGGAGGTAACATGAGGCAGCGGTACATTTAATTTTCATCATCATCATCATTCTCTTCCTGCACTTTCTCTTCCTTAATTCCCTCTTCCTTTATTTCCTCTTCATTTACTCCCTCTTTCTCCACTTTCTCTTCTTTCATTTCGTCTTCCTCCAACTTCCTCTTCCTCTACTTCCTCTTCCTTTACTTCCTCTGCCTTCACTTCCTCTTCCTTCATTTCGTCTTCCTCCAACTTCCTCTTCCTTTACTTCCTCCACTTCATCTGCATTTACTTCCTCTTCCTTCACTTTTCTTCCTCCACTTCCTTTTCATTTACTTCCTCTTCCTCCCTTCCTTTTCCTTTACTTCCTCTTTCTCCACTTCCTCTTCCTCCCTTCCTTTTCCTTTACTTCCTCTTTCTCCACTTCCTCTTCCTTCATCCCACCTACACCCCCTCCACCCACTTTCCACCTACCCACAACGACTACTTCGACCTTTCTACCCCTCCTCCTCCCCACCATAACCCTCCCAATCACCCCACACAACCATCAACCCCACCAGCCACCCACCCCACCCCCCACCCCTCCCCACCCCTCACCCACCCCACTCCCACCCACCCCACCCCACCCCACCCCAGGCCGACCATGTAGGAGGTTAGCCCCCTCTATCTAGCGTTATCTTAGCCACATCTATTGGTCGAGGTGATGACGGTACCAGTTCCCCACGATTCTCAAACCTTCCCTGAGACATTTTCCTCCGTCAATACGTACGACTAAGAGAACGTAATCTGATCAACGTAAGAGTCTTTGTGTATTTTCGACGCCATTTTATGAAAGTTGATGTGTATATATATATTTTTTTTTTTCAGGTGTTGTTGGTTAGGTTAGGTTAGTTTAGTTTAATTGGGTTGTTATGTTAGTAGTTATAATATTGAAGGTAACAATGTAAGGTATTTATGGTTAAAAGTCTCTGGGTTAATTTCGTAATTATTTTGGATTATTTTATTTGGAGGTTAATTGATGTTAGGTTAGGTTGGGTTGGGTTGGGTTGGGTTGGGTTTGGTTAGGTCAGGTCAGGTCAGGTCAGGTCAGGTATCAATAAAACCCCGTCACTGTTTTTTCCTTCTTTCCGTTGCTTAAATTGCCTCGTTGTGACATCACCACTTACGACATCAATTTTAACTTACTACCCTTTGAGGCTCCCAGGAGGTCGTTACTACTCTCGCAGATCAAGACAGCCACCAGGAAGGGGGGGGGTTGGCGTTACGATGTCTTAACAACTCTCCTGCGTTAATAGAAACTCCCTTTTATGTGCGGCGGGCTGTTAGGGTGTGTTAAGGGGGGTGTTAAGGGGGGTGTTAAGGGGTGAGGGACGGTGTAGCGACAGATTCTGACTTGTGACACAGCTTTTTTTTCTCTCTCTCTCTCTCTCTCTCTCTCTCTCTCTCTCTCTCTACAGAGTCTTGGTCTGCCCCATCTACATGGGAATAACTGCCAATAAGGAAGAGGGAAGGGGGGGGGTAGAGGAGGAAGGAGCAGTCGGAGGAAGAGAAAAAGAGGATATTGATAAGAATAGTATGAATAGGATAAAAACAAGAACATTAGAAAGAAAGAATATAAGAGAATAAAAGATGAAAGACAGCGAGAGAAAGAAGAGGAAGAAGAAGAAAAGGAAAGATGAAGAAGAAGACTAAGAGGATGACGATGAGAGAAGAAGAAGAAGAAGAAGAAGAAGAAGAAGAAGTTGTGATGGCAGAAGGTCGTATACCCTTGGGCATGGCACCTGACCCCCCAGAGGGCCTTAGCAGTGCCAGACTGTGCCACCACTCATTCTCAACACTGTTATTGAAGGAGAGAAAGAGAGTAAGGGGGAGGGAAAGAGAGGTAGGAAGAAAGAGAAAGAAAGTGAGGAAGAGGAAAAGGAGAGGGTTGGACAGAAGAAGAAAGAGAAAATAACACACACACACACACACACACACACACGCACACACACACACACACACTGTTACTGACACTTCCTCGTCCACTGTCGATTCAGGTCGAGGCGTCAGTGTTAGGTCGAGTTGGGAATTATATTTCAATATCTGCCGCCAAGCATAGAGCGGCGGCTACCTGGGCGAAATTATACCTGGTGCATTATTGTGAGTGGATGGTGGTGGTGGCGGCGGTGGTGGTGGCGACGGCGGCGGTGGTGATGGCGGCGGTGGTGATGGTGGTGGTGGTGATGGCGGCGGTGGTGATGGTGGTGGTGGTGATGGTGATTGTTGTGGTAGTGGCCGGCAGGTGTCACATGAGTGGTGGCAGTAGAACATCTCCATTAACGAGTCATTATGGGCCGGCGAGACACTGCCAGGCGCTCGTCATCGCTCGTACTGGCGGCTATGTCTCTACGCTACACACCTAGAGCATCAACACCACGACTTACTGTGCGGTACGAACAACGCCAGGCGCTCTTGATTGCTCGTCCTGGCGCTCATACTGTCAGCACATCGCCAGCCAATATCACCTTATGACCCCTCCAGACAATTCCGCTGGGCAGGACGACACGAGCTTAACATTAATGCCTAAATGAATGTTGGCAGCGAGCAATTATCTGACTTGTGATTTGAGGGTGAGCTATACTTAACGACCTGTTCCGGGGGATAAGGTCGTTCACCCTTAATGACGTCATCTGTGCTTACGACAATTACCACTAACAACAGACGCAGGGAGAGAAAAAAATAATGAAATGAAAATAAGGTTTTAGACATTAACTGACTTGATATATACTTAACGTGAATTTCTACGACGAGATATTGGTGGAATTTTTTTTTTAATCTTGGTCATGGTGTGAAGGGCTGTGGGTATTAATGAGGCTGTGTTGGGTCAGCTTTGCGTATGATGAACTCTGAAAATAATTGTACTGTACGTGAGTTTTTTTTTAACGTTATGGAATGAATTTTAATATAACTGTTTATTAGTTTGTTGTGATATGTTATGAGGTATATCAGATATCCAGAGCCTTTGTTGTTGTTTTTGTTGTTGTTATTATTGTTGCTGTTGTTGATGGTGGTATTATTATTATTATTATTATTATTATTATTATTATTATTATTATTATTATCGTATTATTATTATTATTATTATTATTATTATTATTATTATTATTATTATTATCGTAAATAGTAGCAGTAACAGTACATAAAATAGCATTATCAATAGCAGAAGTACTAGGAATAATATAACAGTAGTGGCTAAAACCAATAATAACAGTCGTAGAAGTAGTAATAACAACAACACTAATAGCTAAGTAGTCATAACAATAGCCGTAATAGCAATTCTAGTAGAGTAATGGTAAAAACTATACACAATTACCCTTCACTTGAACACGGTAAAATAGCCTCCCCTAAAAATATATTATATTTATACTGTTTATACATGTAAAAATTAACTTAATACGGTGCCGTGAAACGCATTATCCCCGGTCACTCATGTACAAAAACTATTATTAATTTATGTTTCAAATATTAAAAAAAAAAACTCCAGGTGACCCTTTTTTTTATAGATGAAATTAATAACGAATTTTATTTGAGTTGTGAATCGATGATGATCAAGTTTCAAGTGTCAAAAATATGTGTGTGTGTGTGTGTGTGTGTGTGTGTGTGTGTGTGTAACAGGATAATAAATTGGTGGTAAAGAAAAAATAGGATTTAATCTGTAACTCGAATGAATTAATTTTGTTTTCATTGTTTTTGGGGTTTTGTTTTTATGAAGAATTTGTATAAAAGACTTTATGTGTGGAAGAATTGGACGATGAGTAATGAGTTATTTTTTATTTTTTTATTATTATTATTTTTTTTTTTGCTTGGGTTGTGTGGGGTTTAGGTTAGGTTAGGTTAGGTTTAGGGTGAGATATATTAGATTGGGGTAGATTAAATTTAGGCTATATTAGCGTGGGTTAGAGTTATGTTCAGGTTATACTAGGTTAGGTTTAGGTTAGATTTGGTTAGTTGAAGTTAGTGTAGGTTACATTATGTTAGATCAGTTTTAAGTTAGATTATTATTTATTGAACATTTTTACTAATGCTTTACTATAATTCTTAGTTACCAATTACGGTGAACTGTGTAGAAGAATTATTCTGTAATTTGAGAACTATCTTCATTAGAGTTAACAGCTGTCTGCCTGACAGCCCGTGAACCACACCACACACGGCAGACAATTGTAAACCTTAATGAAGATAGTTCTCAAATTACAGAATAATTCTTCAACACAGCTCACCGTAATTGGTAACTAAGAATTATAGTAAAGCACGAGTAAAAATTTTCATTAAATATCACAAATAAATATATCAATGACATTTTCTGACCCTATTACTCCCTATTCTTTCATGTAAATGAGGCACGTTTTATATATATATATATATATATATATATATATATATATATATATATATATATATATATATATATATATATATATATATATATATATAGCAGAGGGAGAGATTTAACAAGTGTTGTTAAATGTATTCACCGAGGCGTCCCCTCGCCACGACCAAATTTATTTGAGGCAGAAGTTTTAAACTGATGGAAGTTATATAACGTGGGGAAAACACTTTGAGTCTGGGAGTCCCACAGAGTGCTGGCCCGGGGTATAACAGAGTTTTGGTAGGCAGAGGCTCTACAGAATAGAATTTCAACAGAAAAATCATTGGCCCTCCCAGCTGCTTTCATAGGCTGATGGAGAGTGCCTGGTGGTGGCACTATTGAGTGTAGCAGTCAGACCGAATCGAGGACGCGAAGTGCTTCAACACTACACTCCGCCCACAGATGACACCAGTGCTCCAACACTACACTCAGCCCACAGATGACACCAGTGCTCCAACACCACACACAGCCCACAGATGACACCAGTGCTCCAACACTACACTCCGCCCACAGATGACACCAGTGCTCCAACACTACACTCAGCCCACAGATGACACCAGTGCTCCAACACCACACAGCCCACAGATAACAGTGCTCAACACCACACACAGACAGATGACACCAGTGCTCCAACACCACACACAGCCCCACAGATGACACCAGTGCTCCAACACCACACACACAGCCCACATGGTACAGTGCTCCAACACCCACACCTGGCCACAGGTGACACCAGTGCTCAACACCACACACAGCCACAGATGACACCAGTGCTCCAACACACACAGCCCACAGATGACACCAGTGCTCCAACACCACACACAGCCTAGTGGTACCAGTGCTCCAACACCACTTTAGCCACAGATGACACCAGTGCTCCAACACCACACACAGCCCACAGATGACACCAGTGCTCCAACACCACACACAGCCCACAGATGACACCAGTGCTCCAACACCACACACAGCCCACAGATGACACCAGTGCTCCAACACCACACACAGCCCACAGATGACACCAGTGCTCCAACACCACACTCAGCCCACAGATGACAGTAATGCTCCACCAGAGTGTCCACATAACTTACAAAATTGTTGTCACTTGTTCATCGGTAAAGTAAGTTGAGACTCTCACTATGAGCCCAAACTCCATTGAAGCTCTTTTGACTGAAGTTCAGATGAAGTTTGACGCGTTAAGACTTGAAGTTAGGATGATGCCTACAGTGTTAAGGCCTTGTGAAGGATGATGGTGTTGTTAAAATATATGTTTAATTGTTTAGTATTTTGCCTGTACCAGACACTGTGTTTTGTTTTAGTAACATTGAAAGAAACTAAGTTGGATGCTCCCTACTTAACTGTGTATACGAGAACTTACTGTAGAGGTGAGACTGTCTGGTACACCTGGATGAGAATGACGGCCAGAGTGTAGGATCTATGGAGGGTTGAGTCATCTATATAGGAGTAAATCAAGTTGTAACATAAAGAGAGTTGGTGTTAGTACAGAACCGTCCGGAACTATACACACACACACACACACACACACACACACACACACACACACACACACACACACACGTACACACACACACACACACACACACGCACACACACACACACACACGCACATTACACACACACTCTCACACACACACACACACACACACACACACACACACACACACACACACACACACACACACACTCTGCTACAAGAAAAAGAGAAGATATTTAAAGAACTAGGGAAGAGGGTCATTGGAGGATAATTGTATAAGTAAGGATAAGAACCAAGCTGTCAGACGTGTTGGTGATGTCAGAGCGCCTGCAGGAATTATACTGACGATGGTTTGACTGTGTGAGGGATGACAGATCAGAAGTAGAGCATCTGAGTCTAATCTTGCCATTTTTTTTGGTTTTTTGTTCGTCATATCTAAAAAATTTCTTTTGTTTTGAAGGTAAAGAGTTCAGCTGTCTTCCTGTCATGAGTTCAGCTGTCTTCCTGTCATGACACACGGAGATCTGTCAGCTGTTGATCCTGTGTGTCAGAGTAGTATTCGTCAGTCAGTGGTTACCTTACCCCTCCCCCCTCACCCCCTCCCCTCACCTCCCCTCACCCCTCCCCCTCACCCCTCCCCCTCACCCCTCCCCCCTCCCCCCTCACCCCCTCCCCTCACCCCTCACCCCTCCCCTCCCCCTCACCCCCCTTACCCCTCCCCCCTCACCCCCTCCCCCTTCCCCTTCCTCCGCCCCTCAGCACAGACACACAACATATTGTTCAATCTTGTTGGTAAAATAGAGGCATTTGCTGTGAACTTTTGTCTATTCGTCGACCATCAACCTGAGTCAACCTTACCCGAGTCAATCTTTCCCCTCAACCATAGTGAGTCAACCTCCCCTCCCCCCCCACACCTTTGGTTTTGATACCAATTGTCCAGTTAGGTTAGGTTTGGTTTGGTTAGGTTAGGTTAGGTTTCGTTAGGTTAGGTTAGGTTAGGTTTGGTTAGGTTAGGTTAGGTTTCGTTAGGTTAGGTTTCGTTAGGTTAGGTTAGGTTAGGTTTGGTTTGGTTAGGTTAGGTTAGGTTAGGTTAGGTTAGGTTATTACTGATAATATTCACATACTGTTTGTAATACGGTAACAGGTTTCATAAAATACAACTGCAAAATACTTAAAAAATTTCATATTATAACAATTACCCTTAAAATAATATACATAGATAGCGATAATGACATTTAACCGACAGACAGACAGACAGACAGACAGAGGCAGAAATATCTTTGTAAATATTTATAACTTGTTTGTGTTCAAGCCTAAAGAAGTATTCATCTCTCTCTCTCTCTCTCTCTCTCTCTCTCTCTCTCTCTCTCTCTCTCTCTCTCTCTCTCTCTCTCTCTCTCTCTCTCTCTCTCTCTCCCCGCTTCCTAGCTATGACCTCGCTTGAAAATGTCACTGAAATGTCGGTCCTATCAAACTTTTTCTCAAACTTTCGCTAAAAGAAAGTAAATGGAAGAACCTGAGGAGAAAGCAAGAGAAAGAGAGAGAGAGAGAATTGATGTGATAAAAATGGAAGGGAAAGAGAGAGAGCAGAAGAGAGAGTTAGATTAGATTATCTTGAGGATTAGTTAGTAAAGATTAGGGTTAGGTTAGGTTAGGTTAGGTTAGGTTAGGTTAGGTTAGGTTAAGTGGAACAGATATAGAGACACAGGAAGAGACAGAGAGATAAACAAACAGACAGTAAATGAGACAAAGATAATCTGAGAGACAGTGAGAGATGAATGAGGGCAATTGGATAAACAACCAGATAACAGAAAAGATGAAAGGAAACAAGCAGTGAGAGAGACAATTAGACAGACAGAGAGACAATGAGAGAGACAATTAAACAGACACACAATCAGAGAGATATACAATTATTGGACAGAAAGACAGACAGAGAGACAATTAGACAGACAGACAGACAGAAAAAGAACCAATTAACCAAACTAAGAAGAAATTTAATAGTCGTCAGTATAATTAATTAGAAAAGATAAAAGATATAATAAATAAATGCAAAAACAAAACGAAAATTTGATAAAGAAGAAATTAAAACAAATTATAAAATTATCAGATTGCCAAGAAAAAATAATTATGCATATGAAATTAATTAAAAACTTTATGAAAGATTAATATACCAAATATATATAATAAATTAGTATATACGAAGGAATTGGTAGAGAAATAATAAAGAAAATGAGTTACTGTGTTAAGTCTTAATCCATAATGTATAAAAGAGATTAAAAGTTGAAGGGATTAACGTATGGAGATTAGAATAGTATATTATAGTTACTTTACTCATTCGCTCGATCATGTAGTAACTCACTCGCTTAATCACTCGCTTATTCGCTGACTCACACACTCATTTATTCGCTTATTCACTTAGGCACTCACTCATTTACTCACTCACTCACACTTTCACACCCATTCACTGTCATTCACACACACACACACGCAAAACACCAGCTCACTCAATCATCTACTCACTCACTCACTCACTCACTCACTCACTCACTTACTCACTCACACTCTTTCACACCCATTGACTCTCAGTCATTCACTCACTCACTCACTCACTCACTCACACTCTTTCACACCCATTGACTCTCAGTCATTCACACACTCACTCACTCACTCACTCACTCACACACACACACACACACACTCACTCACTCACACACTCATTCACACACTCATTCACACACTCACTCACTCACACACTCACTCTGGCAGCTATCAGGCCTCCACTGTGCTCATCAGGGTACAACATACCAGGCCTCTCCATCCTCGTCCGTTCTGCGTCATCTCCGTCCAATCCCGCGGCTTTCCACTCCAAGCGACCCAACCCACGTTATCTCTCCACAGCCTGCGTCCATTCACCAGCCTGCGTCCCTCCACCGGCCTGCGTTCCAGCACTGGCCTGCGTCTCTCCACTGACTTTCGTCCCTCCACCGGCCTGTGTCTCTCCACCGGCCTGCATCCCTCCACCAGCCTGCATCCCTCCACCGGCCTGCGTCCCTCCACTGACTTGCGTCCTTCCATTGGCCTGCGTCTCTCTCCACCAGCCTGCGTCCCTACTGACTACGTCCTCCACCCGACACGTCCCTCCACCGGCCTGCATCCTTCCACTGACTTGCACGTCCCTCCACTGGCCTGCGTCCCTCCACTGACCTGCGTCCTCCACTGACTTGCGTCCTTCCACTGGCTGCGTCCCTCCCACTGACTTGCGTCCCCTCACTGACCTGCGTCCCTCACTGACCTGCGTCCCTCTACCTCCGTCCCCTCCCACTGACCTGCATCCCTCCACTGACCTGCGTCCCTCCACTGACCTGCGTCCCTCCCACTGGCCTGCGTCCCTCCACTGACCACCGCGTCCCTCCACTGACCTGCGTCCTTCCACTGGCCTGCGTCCTCCACTGACCTGCATCCCTCCACTGACTTGCGTCCCTCCTGACCTGCGTCCCTCCACTGACTTGCGTCCCTCCACAAGCCTGTGTCCCTCTACTGACTTGCGTCCCTCCACTGACCTGCGTCCCGCCACTGACCTGCGTCCCTCCACTGACCTGCGTCCCTCCACTGGCCTGCGTCCTTCCACTGACCTGCGTCCCTCCACTGACCTGCGTCCCTCCCTCCACAGTTCTCTCACATACTGTAAGTCATCTGTTCCCTCCAGCCTGACCGCCCTATAATGTCACTTTACAACACAAGTAATCAATAGTTGTCTCGCCGTGTTTCCTCTAACCCACCGTGATGTCTTCCCCTTCATCGGCTCTCCTCCAGATCAAAGATGGCGTCTGTTATCCCACCCAGTTCACCATTCTCAAAGATCAGTTAACTTTTGTTCCACTCGTGTTGTTAGCGTCTGAGTCAGTCCTCTCCACTGAACCATTGTTATAGATCCTGATCTTTGATATCACTTGAGATTAGTTTTCTTATCGTCACAGAAGACACGGTTGTATGGGCATCGGTTGCCAGCGGTCACCTAAAGGCAGCTCTGTATACATTTTCTACTCCTTGTTAACTTGGTTCTATAAGATATAAATTTTCCTCACGTTACCATGCATCCGGATATAGTGTATAAGAGTTATTTACTCCCCTTACTGTGAGATAAGGCACCCTTGTCTCACTCCCTTTACTGTGAGAGAATGCAACCTTGTCTCACTCCCTTTACTGTGAGAGAATGCACCCATGTCTCACTCCCTTTACTGTGAGAAGATGCAACCTTGTCTCCTCCCTTTACTGTGAGAGAATGCACCTTGTTTCACTCCCTTTATTGTGAGAGAATGCACCCATGTCATCTCCACTCTGTGAGAAAGAACCTTGTCTCCTCCTTTATTGTGAGAGAATGCACCCATGTCTCACTCACTCCTGTGAGAATGCACCTTGTCCTTTTTCCCTTTACTGTGAGAATGCAACCTTGTCTCACTCCCTTTACTGTGAGAGAATGCCCATGTCTCACTCCACTCCTGTGAGATAAGGTAACCTTGTCTCCTCCCTGTGAGAATGCACCATGTGTCCTCTACTTGCTGTGAGATAAGAGCTCAGTTTCCTCCAATTCTGTACACAATTTACGCTCCCAAAGACAAAATACTCTTCCGATATTCATCAGTTTTCTCGGTATACCAAATTCATCCATTATAATCCACACTGAGTTGCTCAAAATCCACGAAAAATTGCCCTAATTCCTGGTCATATTCCCAGTATTTTTCCAGGCCTTGTCGTGTAGTAAACAGCTGGTGTATGATTGATGTGTACTCTCTAAACCTACACTGATACCCCCCCATGATATCCTCCTGATATCCCCCTTCAGTATCCCTCCTCCCCTGATATCCCTCCTCCCCTGATATCCCTCCTCCCCTGATCCCCCCTGATATCCCTCCCCTGATATCCCTTCCCCTGATATCCTCCCTGATATCCCTCCCCTGATATCCCCTGATACCTCCCCCTGATATCCCTCCCCTAATATCCCTCCCCTGATATCCTCCTCCCCCTGATATCCCCTGATTCTTCCTCCTGATATCCTCCCTGATATCCCTCCCCTGATATCCTCACCTGATATCCTCCCGATATCCTCCTGATATCCCTCCCCCTGATATCCTCCCCTGATATCCCTCCCCCGATATCCCTCCCCCTGATATCCCTCCCCTGATATCCCTCCCTGATATCCCTCCCCTGATACCCCTCCCCTGATATCCCTCCTCGATATCCTCCCCTGATATCCCTCCCCCTGATATCCCTCCCCGTTATATCCTCCCCTGATATCCCTCTCCCCGATATCCCTCCCCGATATCCCTCCTTATAACTCCCCCCTGATATCCCTCCCCTGATATCCTCCCCTGATATCATCCCCCTCCCTGATCCTCCCCTGATATCCTCCCCTGATATCCTCCCTGATATCCCTCCCCTGATATCCTCCCCTGATATCCCTCCCCTGATATCCCTCCGATATCCCTCCCTGATATCCTCCCCTGATATCCCCCCTGATATCCCTTGATATCCTCCCCCTGATATCCCTCCCTGATATCCCTCCCCCTGATATCCCTCCCACAGTTACATAAGCATACGGTTCCCACCTTCCTATGAGAGTTCCTTTGAGTACTTTATATCCAGAGTACAGAGACAAAATCCCCCGGGAATTGGCTCAATTTGTTTTGTCTCGCCTTTAGTGTGTGAGCATTATGTTTCCTCTGCCACACAGGGATTGTTTTTGTTTTGTTTTACATAATTCATGATATTTGTAAAAAAATTCTAGTGATTAAAACAAAATTAAGGGGTGATAACTATAAAGGTAAAATATAGTGAAAAGTTATGAAAATGTGTGAAGAAATTTGAAAACGTTAAAGAAATGTGTGAATAAACTTAAAGAAATACGCGAATAAGTATACATAAAATACATTAGAACTAAAACAGATTAAAATACAAAAATAAATAAAAATACAAAATATAATTACAAATAAAAGAAAAAGAACACTTTACAAAAATATATAAATACGTAAAATATCATAAAAATAAAAAAAAATAATAATAATACATAAATACACAAAAGAAAAAAAAAAAAAATTAAGATTAATAAACAAAAAGTCTTCTAAACATTTATAATAAATAATAAAAACTACGTATAAACTCCCCAAATACAGTATTTTTTTAACATAACAAGAAATACATTTAATTTACCTGAAAAAATTCATAAAAAATTACGTAGATATGTTTTTTTCAGTACATAGAAATAATATACATAATTTTAGAATACATAAAAATACATTGAATATCATTTATTATACTCAGAGTCAATAAGAATATATTAATAATCTGAAAAAATGGCATTATATATTGGAAGAAATAAGTGTTATATTTAAACACATATTTTGACATTATAGGTTTAAAATAGCGATAAAAATTTCCATAGACTATTCCCCCGTGTCCTCTCATAACCTCAATAATATAGTTTTAGGACCGACATCTACACCACAAAGTCAGCCTAACTTTTAAATGGCCCTCAAAAGTAACTTTCAGGAAGGGGCGAAAGTATACAAAAGTAATATAAAAAACTTGGGATCGTTGCCACCACAGGGAAGGTTATTGAGTTGTAGACAATATTTAAAAGCACCTCTCGGGTCCTGTGTGTGTGTGTGTGTTTAAGGCGAGAGACACAGAGATCCTACCTCTCTCTTGTCTGCTGAAGGTGGAATTCATAAAGCTGATGACAGTGTATGGTGGAGTAAGTTTTCATACTGGCAAATTGCTGAGGATCTCTGGCGCCTGCAGTGTTGGCTTAATCCCAGTCACATACAAACCTCGTAGACTGGACTGGTGGTGATGGATCGTGACTCGTTTAAGGATTGTGGACGACTCGTTGACTTAGGTACTGGTGGTCAGGCATATGAAGTCATCAAGTCACCTGGGCATTCTTGCTTGTCTGAGAGAGTGGTGGAACGATTAGTCCCATGGTTGTCTATTCCCTGACAACCAATTCGTGCACCAAGTCAGTCGGTGAGGGGGCTGATAGATAAGCTAGGGGACAGGGGAATTGTCTGGTAGCAAAATAATCGTCCGCTTACTCAGCTACTTTATCATTGTTATAACTGTGGAAGTGAAGAGATGATTGTTTCAGCCTAATATATTTCCTTCAGTTTATCATACCACTGACTTGTGTTGTTGTGCTTCAGGTGTTGCAGGTTGGCAGGATTGTAAGATTTTTTGCAGCGTGAATGTTTTTGTTTTGTTTTTCTCCAGAGGACCTTGTAGAGACTGGTTTTGTGGGAGGCGCTGTTTCACTGGTCCTTTAATCCGAAGTGTGATCCAGGTCAGGTCAGCTGGGTGTAGTATAATTTTTTCAGGAAGAGGTGGTGGTAAGCCCCTTTGATGGTGTTGCTGTATTTTATCCATTTAGTGTCTGCACAAACAATTCATTGTACATAAAGACGCATTGCGGAGTCTGTAACCGACCAGTTAGTCTTTACGTAAGGTCTTTGTACGTGGGTGAACGTGGGTACTGGCGACTGAGGCACTGATAGGTAGTAGGTACTGGTCTCCTAAGCCCGTTAAGATAAGGCCAAGAGACATCATGTGTGTTGGAAAGTTCGCAGTTTGTGGTAGATGCAACTTCTCCTGGATACTATTGGTGTCAGGTTCGTGAACATCATCACAGTAGAGTACATGGGTTCCTGACTCTTAGGGTATCTGGGGGTGGTACTGAGATGGTTAATTACAGTGTTTCTAAGATATACCACGGAGTAGACAACAGATACAGTGTAGTGAGGATGAGTGCGTAGCGTAACACTCACCCACCACACCTCTACTCCTAATGAGCCTCAACACGAAGGAGGAACGGACGTGGGTCATCATGGCAGACCAGCACTACGCCCCCACTCGTCCATCTGTTGGAAGGGAACAATCTGTCACGCCTCATGATAACAATAACGTTGACTTCTGACAGATCTGATTGACGTAACGAGCTCATCAAACTTGTTTGTCAGGAAGGTGACATAAGGGAGGAAAAGAGAGGGGAGACTGTACCATATTCGCAGGTTATAAAAGTAATGATGAGGCCTGGCTGGGGCGGGTTAGCGTGGTCCTCTAGCAGGTGGGAGAGTCTTGGTTGGTTTCTGAATACGACGACATTATCTGTGACTATGGGCGTGGAATAACCTTAATTATTTTAGTAATAGAATAATACTCGTTTCTCCAGCGTATTAGGCAGGTGTCAGACTGAACAGCTGTAGCGGCAGTGTCTCACAGGTGTCGTGGGATGTCACCATTTATGGCCCCGTGTATTGACCAATAACTGCATGGTCAGGTCTTATACACTGATCAGTAATGTTAATCGTTATTCTTTTCATAAATCTTCTTAAATGATCGTCACTTTTGAATTAAATTCAGATGATCAACAGCCTTTGTGATGTTACCTTTATGGTAGATGTGTGTGTGTGTGTGTGTGTGTGTAAATAATAATAATAATAATAATAACGGTTTATTGAAGAGCTTAGCCAGAAGGCTGAAAATATACAGTTACATATTTGGGGAATGGGTTACGAATTACAAATAATATAGACAAGTGACACAAATAATACATATAATAACTTAGATGGGGATCAGCTCAAACTACAGTTCATTTCAACATAGTGACAGTAGAGCAGTGTTTACTGGGAGTGAATACACTGATTTATTACATGTTATTGATAATTTTACAATGGTTGGGACTGGGCTGTTCTTATAGCGACTGTTCGTGCACGTATGGGCTGGATGCGGTTGTGGTGTCGAACAGCACCTCGGACAGGGATCTCAGGTGTGGTAGGGCCGGTGTCGGGGATGGTGTAGAAGCTTCTTGCCGAATTTGAGATGAGGCCGTGGTGATGGTCAGTGAGAGTCGAACAGTGTGTTGAGCGCTTCGTGAGTAGGAAGGGGAGAGAATAATCTTGCATGCCCTCTTTTTGCACTTTTTCTAGGTGTTACGTTGTGTGGCATTTGGGAGGAAGACCAGGTGGGGAGGCATAGGTGAGTTGGGAAGTATGAATGTTGTGTATACACTGAGGAGCTTGTGTGCAGGAACCCGAGGGACTTGAGTCGGATGGAGGAGTGTGTGTGTGTGTGTGTGTGTGTGTGCCGGGTATGTAGGGGAACATAATTTAGGCTTGTATATGTATATGTATATGTATGTGCGCACGCCTTTGTATTATATATAATACGCATGCGTATAACAGCCAAGGCACATAAACCAATCACCGCTCAGGATGCCCAAATACGAGTGGATTTTCACAACACTGGGTCTTGGTGCAGAGGGCTCCCGCAGCACTGTCTTGCCCCGAAGGCCTTTGTCTTAAGAGTTAGGTGCCGGTGTATATATTGTCAGGGCTGGAAGTATTGGAGGCCGGCACAGAGGTTAATGGCTACGACCACCCATGTCAGATTGTTTGTTTGTCCCTTTTGTTTACTTGTTTCTTTAATATGTGTATGTGTGTGTGTGTGTGTGTGTGTGTGTGTGTGTGTGTGTGTGTGTGTGTGTGTGTGTGTGTGTGTGTGTGTGTGTGTGTGTGCACAACTGATTCTGTGTTTGTTTCATTTTTGTGTGTTTGTTTGTATGTGCGTGTTTCTGTGTGTCTGTTATTTAGATTATATATTGTCGGCCTGTCTGTCGTATGTATGTATGTATGTATGTATGTATGTATGTATGTATGTATGGATGTATGTATGTATGTATGTATGTATGTATGTATGTATGTATATGTTGTAGTGTGTGTGTGTGTGTCCGCTAACCTTGTTTGCCTGTCTGTCTTTTTGTAAGTCATCAGCTTGCAGCTGTCTGTCTGTCTGTCTGTCTGTCATCTAACACATTGTATAAGTGTATATCTTCAGTCAGGTCACCCCTGATCTCAAACCTATCCTGCCGTCTATTAATCTGTCAGAACATACCTGTCACTTTACACTCTCACACACACACACACACACACACCTAAATAATGGTTCCCCCTCGTGTTCGGGACTGGCCGGCGTGAGGGTCACTTAGTTCGTGAATTTGTTTAAGGTGTAGAAACTGTCGCCAACACAACAACCACACCCTGAGTTAACGAACTGTAGGCCAGCCTCCCAACACGAACCGTAAATTGATTAACAACCAGGTTCCCAATTACTGCTGGGAAGACAGAGACAAATGACGTAAAAGAAACTCGCTGTAGCTTCACCTTACCAGGGATGAACCCGGTACTCCTAGCTTGTGAGGCGAGCATGTTGACCATTACACCAAAAACCACCATGACATAACACACAAACAAACACATATATATTACCAGTTCAAATATCAATAAAAATCATTAACTTACCTTTACCTGGTAGACTAACCTATAAAAGTACAATTAATCAATATATTAATTAACTTACCTGTCAGTTCACCGCAGACCACACACACACACACCCTTTGCATACATCTCCCACAGGACTTTTATAACTCTCCAGTATTTTCTCCGCCACAAAGACTACCGTCCTTAGGCAGCAGCAAGTTTTTAGCCCGCCAGGTCAAAAGTTCTCCGCGTCGGTAAAAATTTCCCCAGAAAACACCGGATCTCAGAGGTAAGTTGGTGCTTCTCGTGGGGGGAAAAAGTGTCGTGTCGTCTCTCTCTGGATGGTGTTTCATGGCTGACTCGATCTCCGATTTATTTGCTAGCTAGATTTGAATAGATTGTGTGGGTGTGTGTGTGTGTGTGTGTGGGTGTGTGTGTGTGTGTGTGTGTGTGTGTGTGTGTGTGTGTGTGTGTGTGTGTGTGTGTGTGTGTGTGTGTGTGTGTGTGTGTAATAATAATAATAATAATAATTAACGGTTTATTGAAAGAGCTTGGCGTAGAAGGCTGAAAATATACAGTTACATATTTGGGAATAGGTTACGAATTACAAATAATATACAAGTAACATAAGTGAGCACAAATGAGACATATAATAACTAGATGGGAAAAAGCTCAAACTACAGTTCATTTCAACATAGTGACAGAATTAGGAGCAGTGTTTACAGGAGTGAATACACTGATTTATTACAAGTTATTGATAATTTTTACAATGGTTGGGACTGGGCTGTTCTTATAGCGATCAGTTCGTGCACGTATGGGCTGGATGCGGTTGTGGTGTCGAACAGCAATTCTCGGACAAGGATGTGTGTGTGTGTGTGTGTGTGTGTGTGTGTGTGTGTGTGTGTGTGTGTGTCGCGTCGCAGCAGATATTGTACACTAAATTCCCGAAGAATATACCAATAAATTTCTGAGGTTTTTTCGAGGACATTCAGCAGCAGCAGCATGGCAACACAAAGCTAATTAAACAAGAACAGCCTCTCGTTATTACCAGCCAAGTAATATGTTGACCATTGTTGATGTGTATTGACTTAAAGGTGACCTATGTTGACCTAATGTTGACCTATATTTATCCTATGTTGACCTGTGGTGATCTATGTTGACCTTTGTTACCTTATGTTGACCTTTGTTGATCTATATTGACCTGTGTTGATCCATGTTAACTTGTATTGACCTGTGTTGATCCATGTTAACTTGTATTGACCTCTGTTGATCCATGTTAACTTGTATTGACCTCTGTTGAACTTTGTTGACCTGAGTTGACTTAATATGACATAGCTTAACCCGGCCTCTGGTACAGTGCGTCACTAGGTCCCTTCACGACCACTACAGATATACCGTCTCGGCCAGGGAGAAAGGGGAAGTACACGAGTCTTTTTCTGTATCTGGTAACAAACTGCTAATTAAGGTTTAATCGGCAGGTTTATCGTCTATTATCCTACACGCGGTCTGTGTCTGTTTTTATGTACGTTGTTTAACTCGTGTGTGTGTGTGTGTGTGTGTGTGTGTGTGTGTGTGTGTGTGTGTGTGTGTGTGTGTGCGTGACGCTAAATAAGTGTAAATGCGAAATGGCTGTTTCATTTATTTTTCGAAAAATCAAATTATAGTCTGTAATTATAACACAAATTATATATTAATGAATATCACTGTTACTAATTTGGGTTAGGTTAGGTAAGGTTAGGTTGGCTATAATAAGAAAGCATAGTAAACCATATATGATATAATTCCAGTTAAGGTGAACGAATCAGTTTTTTTCACATAAGTTATAGTAACACAAAAAAGTTATCCCTATATGGCAAAAACGTCGCTAACACTTTTATACTAAATAGGAGGATTATCCCTATTTATTATGACGATCTCCCCATAAAGCACACACACACACACACACACACACACACACACACACACACACACACACACCACTGGCCATCACCCTCACCTCTAATACCTCTTTCATCACATCCTTCCAACTCCTTCTTGGTCTTCCCCTCTACCTCCACCCATCAACTTGTGAATTATACCGCTCTTATGATCCATTTATTACTTCCCATCGTCTCAATCTATCCTCACCCCGGCACCACTCTCCCTTCATTATCTACAACTACACTATCCAACCTCCCTTCTTCTCTCCATTAACCCTTACTAATCTCCTCTCCTCACTACCTTCCTCACAATTCATCTCCTCCTCCCCCCCTTACACACACACACACACACACACACACACACACACACACCATCCTTCCTCCCACACACACACTCTCCTCCCTTCCTCCCATCCTTCATCCTTCCCCACACCTTCCCTACACACGCCTACCCTCCTCCCTATCCCTTCTCCTTATCCTCCTTCACCTTCCCTCCTCCCAACCCCTTCTCCTATCATCCTCATCCTCCCCACACATTCACATACCATCCTTCCAACACCCCCTAACTCTCTCTCCTTTTCCCCATTCATCCCCTCTCCCCCACGCCCCTCCTCTCCCCCAACCCCTCCCCTCCTCTCCCCAACACCCCTCCTCCCCTCCTCTCTCTCCAGACAAATGTAGTCTCCCGGATAACAACGTTTAAAACCCTTTTACTCTGTCTGAGGCCCCTTAACACAAAGTTACCCTTTTTTTTTGTGTATATAAAATTAAAGAAGGGGAAAAACTTGTAGACTTAACCTAAGTTGGGCAGAGTCATGATGGTGATCCTAAGTTGGGAATGGAGGATAGACCAGGTGAAGGGGCACACCGAGTGAAGGGTGCACCAGGTGAGGGGTGACCGAGTGAGGGTGATCAGGTGAAGGGTGACTAAGTGAGGGGGTGATCAGGTGAGGAAAAAGGTGCTGGTTGATTATAATGGTCATTAACTTAGATGTGGTTCTCGGTGTTTTTGTACGCGAGTTAATGGTTAGTTGGATATATAGGCCAAGGTACTGGTGTTAGGTTAATGAGTTAGGCTAGTGGGTTAAGGTAAATGGTTAGGTTGGTGGGTTAAGGTAAAGGGTTAGGTTAGAGTGTTAAGTATTGTGTTAGGTTAGTAAGTAAAGACAGTAGTTTAGTTAAATATTTGAATATGCAGTAAGTTAACCTTCTAGGTGATGTATGAACGACCTTTCACTCTCATAGCTCGTTCTTAAGTCTTTCTATATCTTTAAACTCATCCAGGGAGGAGAACGTCGGCCACTATACCTCAGTTAACGTCAGGTATTGTTATAGAAGAATCATAGCCAGGTATTGTCAACGATATCTGAGGTTCCTTTAAGTCAACGTTACCTGAAGGCTCCACTGACTACCTCCCGCGCCTGTGATCAGTGTGTCACCCAGAGCTGTCAAGCGTTGTATGAGCCAAACAAAGCCTTGGATATAAAACAGCAATCCAGAAAGCTTAAGAATGAGCGGCCATAAACTCGAAATAGGGACTTAGAATGTGAGGACATTATATGAAGGCAAGAAATATGTACGTGTTTACAAGGAGATGAAAAGCTTGCTGTGGGGTATTCTGAGATTTTGTGAAGTGAGTTGGACAGGTTTAAATAACATTAGTGGTGAAGAAGTTTACTACATATATTCAGGTGGTGTAAAGCACTAGAGGTGACGATATTCTTGTTCACAGGTGTTGGGTAGTTGTGTAAAGAGAAAATTGGGCAATGTCAGAGTTGTTTTAGTCAAGTGCAATGCTGAATTCATGGACTTGGCAATAATTCTTGCTTATGTAACCAACAAATGATAGCTAGAAAATATTACAGGGAAATTTAAGGGCGGCAAAAAACTGTGAAGCGTAATTAAATTTTACATATTATAATGGGTGATTTTAATTCAAAGGGGAAAGACAACACCAAAAGTAGGACCACCTGAGCTGGATAACAGACAACAAGATGATTATTGTAAATTCATAGTCCCAACATGACCCATGACATCCTCACACTAGGATGTCACCCCCAGGATAATGGAAAATTTATTGTCAGGAATCAAATAAGTTATATTTGTATAAAAAAATTTAAGAACTCAGTAACTCAAAACTCACCAAAGGGCAGACTGTGACTCAGGCCAGGCCCATGTAATGAGTTTATCGAGGTTAAAAGTTAAGGAATTATAAAAGAAAAGTATTGGATAAGGTCAAAAATGGTTTAAGAAAGGTGAAAATAATGTCAGAGAAAGAATATGAAGTCGATACCTAAAAGGAAGGAAGGAAGGAAGGAGGGAAAGGAAGGAAGGAAGGAAGGAAGGAAGGAAAAGAACAGTAGTGGAATCGATTCATAGAAATAATATTAGAAAGGAAGACAAGAGTTTGAGAACAAAAGAGAAACCAGACTAATAGTGAGAGAATCACAAATGAACCATTAAAGAAAAATGGATAGAAGAAGAAAGTTGGTCAGTGAGCGAGAGACTGAGGAAAAATAAATTCACGAAGAAATTAAAAAGTGAGTGAAGAAAATTCAACGAATATATATCAAATTAAGAAATGCAAGGGAATAGATGATGACAGAAGAAGAAAGTGAACGAAAATATGAAGAAAGATAAAAAGAAATGAACCAGAAAAAAAAAATAAACGGTATAGAAACTAAAAAAAAAAAAAAAAAAAAGATTAAACGATAATATTGGAACTAGATGAAGAAAAATAAAGGTGAAGAAAAGAATAAAAGAATTATAAAATGGTGATGATATAGTGGAGGTAAGAAACGAAAGAAGAATCCAGATCAAAGCCACCAATTTTAGACACAAACGTGGAGGCAGCTGTGAAACAAAATGAAAAATGGTGAAAATTTATGTGGTTGATCAGCTTACAGTAGAAATTCTCTAACAAATGGACTGAACAAAGATCTTATATTTGACTAAAAGGAAGAGTTGTAACGCTTGTGCCAAATTGGGACAACTTATTTTTCTTTTATTGCTACAACTTTATGGAAAATTAATTGTATATACGGTAAAATTTGCTCTGTTGTTTACCATTATAAGGTAGTCAAATTATATTAAAGTTAGGTTAGGTAGAGCTAGTTGTGGTTAGGTTAGGTTAGGTGTAGCTAGTTGTGGTTAGGTTAGGTTAGGTTAGGTTAGGTTAGGTTAGGGGTAGCTAGTTGTGGTCAGGTTAAGTATAGCTAGTTGTAGTTTGGTTAGGTATAGCTAGTTGAGGTTAGGTTAGGTTAGGTTTTAGGTTAGGCTAGGTTAGGTTAGGTATAGCTAGTTGTGGTTAGGTTAGGCTTTCAGAGGGAACTATTTATTTATATGAATTTTGTTAATCTACATGATAAAAAAAACTACATAGAACTTATCGCTATTCGGCAATTCTCCCTATTTAGTGTAACAAAACTAAATCCATAAAAAAATACAGAAAATCTTCCAAAAATTTCAGTCATTATTTTTAACAGCGTCAATAAATGTCAAATGAACGAGAGATGATGTTAAGAGAGATAAAGGAACATAGAGAAAACGGGAGAAAGAGAAACAGAGAAAGTGGATACAGTACCTATGCAAATTAGAATAAATATAATAACTCAGGTCACCCTCCCTTCATTTATTAGTACCAAAAGCACAGGAAATTGACACTATCTAAAATTCTAAATTGAAATCTGGATAAGTTGCAATTTCCTCTTCAAGTCATCAATGTGGGGACGAGAGTATTAAGATATCATTTAATTTAACACCCTAGGTATATGTATAGATATGTATAATACTATGCCGTGTGTCTATACATAAGATAGTGTATATATATATCAGTGTATGGTTGAGTTCTGGTAGCATCGAAAATCCAAAATTCAGTCTTTGTTTTCCTTTTCAGTTTGGAAATGAAAATTCTGTACACTAACATAAACAAGATCTTGACGTTATCTGCATTCCCCTCCCCCTCCTCCCCTCCTTAGTTTCTCTCTTCACTCTCTCCCCTCATTCTCTTCCTTCACTCTCTTCCTTTTCTTTTACCCACTCTCTTTCTTTGCTTACTTACTACCTCCCCTCAATCCCTTTCCTCCTCTCCTCTCCAACTTTTCCTCTCTCTCTCTCTCTCTCTACCCCATCAATTAGCGGCGTATATCTTCGCCATCTTCTTCCTACTTCCCTTGACCATCATTCTTCATTAATTATCTTCATCCCTCTATCTTCCCCTCCTCCCACCCTCCTCTCTCCCCCCCCACCCTCACTCTCTCCCCACCCTCTTCTCTCCCACCCTCCTCTACTCCCCACTCTCCTCTCTCCTCCCCCTCCTCTACTCCCCCCTCTCCTCTCTCCCACCCTCCTCTACTCCCCCCACCCCTCCTCCCTCCCCCCACTCTCCCTTTCCTACTATCCCCCCTCCTCTACTATCCCCCTCCTCTACTATCCCCCTCCTCTCTCTCCCCTCCTCTACTCTCCCCCTCTCTCTCTCCCCCCTCCTCTACTCCCACCCTCCCTACCCATCGCCTCTTCCTCCTTTACTTCTTCCTACCCTCCTCTCCTTGCTTCTCCTCCTCTCCCTTTCTTCTCGTCCGCTTATTATTCTCCGCTTCCTTTCATCCTCATCCTGTTTCCCTCTTCCTCCATCCTCGACTCCCTTCCCCACCTCTCCCTCCCCATCTCTCCCTCCTCACCTCTCTCCCCCCAGGCTCCTCAGTTGTTCCTCGACATACGTTGTGACTGAAACAGCATTTTGTATTCTGAACACTGACCTGAAGCTGCATGTTGACTCCTCCTTATTCTTTATTAAATCTTATAATACTATATTGTGTTATAATATATGACACGTATAGAATATGTGTATAATATTTAGTATATGGCGGACGGCTATTTTGGGGAGCGTTAATATAATTTTATTATTGGCAACACTGTAGGTCATATAGACACACCTGTATAAGAAAGACGTTGGTAACACTTAACAATAGGTCAAGCATTATCTTCACTATACCTGGGAGTGTTCTGGTCTCCCTCCCTCCCCCTCCTCTCCTTTCTCCTCCTCTCCCTCCTTTCCTCTCCTGCTCTGACACAATTTAAATTAACCAACGCTGAATTACGTCTGATTTTAAGAGGAACTTACTACTGAACGTGTCAAGAACAATATCCATCAATACAGAACTGGACTCAAACAATGTACAGTAATAGTTTATATTTACCAGACAAACTTTCCTTCAGACAAATTAGTTAATACACCTTTAACTTGATGGTCTTCTTGTATATATTTTCATCTTTTATGTAAACGTTGAAAAGTTGGCCTGAATGTTTTATAAATTGTTGATTAGAAATAATACAATATACAACTCTGATAAAACTTAACAAAAGCCTCTGATGATTATTTTGAGTTTTATCTGGCATCGTAGTTAGTTGTCAGGATAAGATCTCTCATGGGGCAACCTTACGTGTAGCTACAGTACTCCGCATACTTGGAGGGTGAGAGGGGTTGTGAAGTGAGAAATACAATATTAGTCAAAAAGCAAAAACGATCGATTTCCAAAGTGCTTGCTCGCTACTGTGACCATATTTTAGGTTCTTGGTCCGGACAGCCAACCAATCAATGCCATAAACAGAGTAACTGCTAAATCCCCCTCCCTTTCTTCAGCTTCTCGTGGTACTTGGAGGAGATAGGATTGGGAAGAGGAGGAAGGGGGAAGGGGAGAAGGAAGGAGGGAGGTGGAGGAGCAAGTGGTGGGACTAGGGGAGGAGGAAGAGGATGGGGTGTATAAATTTAAACAGGATAATGCAGCGTCACGAAAATACCCAAGAAGACCGGACAACTCGCCAACTGCACTGGTTGACCATTTCGGAACACGATCAGCGAATCAATTAACAACCAGGTTCCTAATTACTGCTGGGTAAACATAGACAAAAGGCGTAATAAAGAAACTTGCCCATAGCATTACCCTACTCGGGGATCGAACCATTGACCACTAGCTTGCGAAGCGACCGTGCTGACCATTACAACAAAACAGAATCACAATAAATTCCATAAACCCTCTGTGAGTAATTATGAGTAGTGAGCATTGAGGGGCTAGATTATGATAATATTCTCATAACTCACACATCAACTCACAAAGCCATAAAAGAAAAAGAGAACTAGAAAGAAAAAGTAGGACATCGTGAGTTAAATTCTGAGTTAAGTTAACGGGTCTTATGCTAATTAACCTGAATGGGTTAATATACCTGAAGGAGGTGTTTAAATCACCCTCTTCTTAATTACGCTATCATTATTAAATTACCTACACTTGTGAGAGAAGAAACCTGGCGAGATGTTCTTTGTGTGTATGTATGTATGTATGTATGTATGTATGTATATATATATGTATGTATGTACGTATGTATGTATGTACGTATGTATGTATGTATGTATGTATGTATGTATATTATGTATGTATGTGTCTGTATGTATGTATGTATGTATGTATGTATGTATGTGTGTGTGTATGTGTGTGTGTGTTGTGTGATTATTTTTTATTAGTGTGTTATTATTATATGTAATGTATGTAATGTATGTATGTGTATGTGTGTGTGTGTGTGTGTGTGTGTGTGTGTGTGTGTGTGTGTGTGTGTGTGTGTGTGGTGTGTGTGTGTCGACCTTCATGAAACCCAGCACCACCAGACACCAAAAGTCAATAGCGAAACTTTACTCCACACATATTAAATGAATCCTTAAAACAGGTCATTATATTTCCCCTATAACTACCAGTGGTCTCATAAACAAATATATATTCTCTATGATTTAACCGAAAATATAATTATATATCTTCCATAATGTAACCTAAGAATGGACTATATAATTCACCTATAATTTCACTTAACAGGGAACCGTTTTAGTTAACAGGACAACAGGAAGGATGACAACAGTGTGTGGGAGAGAGGCGAGGGGGGAACTTGGCCTTGGTGTCACGAAGAAATCCACCTCATTTTTCGCTGTAATATAACTTGAAAAATATAACTATACCTCCTCTAAATTAAATTAAACCAACACGACACATTTTCTCAGTAATCTGAACAAACAGGAAGCCGGTTTTTTTTAACAGGACGCAACAGGAAGGATAACAGTGAGCAGAGTGGGGTGGAGGAGGAGGAGGAGGAGGAGGAGCGACCAGAACTCTTCCCCCGAGAGTACGACGATAAGCTGGTGCACCTAATTTTACCCCGTCACTTTAGTTTACAACATAACTTCTAAATTAAACTAACGAAGCACCTCACATTTCCTCTATAATCTATACTAACAGGAAGTCCGTTTTCCCGCCAACAGGACGCAACAAAAAGGACAAGAAAGAAGGGGGAGGAGGCACGTGGAACCCTCCCGAATTCGACGAGACGCTAGCTAAAAACATTACCGTGATGGAGGGGGAGACGGCCTCTGCTGCGTCGTTGCTAAACTTAAGGGACGCTCTGTGAGTACCGTAAGAGGACCGCTGTGGGATGTTGTAGGTGGTGTGTAGGTGTTGTAGGTGGTGTGTGAGTGTTGTAGGTGGTGTGTGTGGAGAGGTGTTGTAGGTGGTGTGTGAGTGTTGTAGGTGGTGTGTGAGTGTTGTGGGTGGTCTGTGTGTGTGTAGGTGGTGTGGAGTGTTGTGGTGGTGTGAGTGTTGTGGGTGGTGTGTGTTGTAGGTGGTGTGTGTGAGTGTTGGTGTGTGTTGTAGGTGGTGTGTGAGTGTTGTGAGGTGGTGTGTGAGTGTTGTAGGTGGTCTGTGGGTGTTGTAGGTGGTGTGTGAGTTGTAGGTGGTGTGTGGAGTGTTGTGGTGGTTTGTGAGTGTTGTAGGTGGTGTGTGAGGTGTTGTAGGTGGTCTGTGGGTGTTGTAGGTGGTCTGTGAGTGTTGTAGGTGTGTGATGTGGTGGTGTGTGAGTGTTGTAGGTGGTGTGTGAGTGTTGTAGGTGGTGTGTGTAGTGTTGTAGGTGGTGTGTGTGGTGTTGTAGGTGGTCTGTTGAGTGTTGTAGGTGGTGTGTGTGGGGTGGTGTGTGTGTGGTGTTGTGGGTGGTGTGTGGTGTTGTGGGTGGGGTGGTGTGGTTGTGAGTGTTGGGTGGTGTGTGAGTGTTGTGGGTGGTGTGTGGGTGTTGTGGTGGTCTGAGTGGTGTGTGGAGTGTTGTAGGTGGTGTCAGGTGTTGTAGGTGGTGTGTGAGTGTTGTAGGTGGTGTGTGAGTGTTGTAGGTGGTCTGTGAGTGTTGTGGGTGGTGTGTGGTGCGTTGGTGTGTGTGTTGTAGGTGGTGTGTGAGTGTTGGGTGGTGTGTGTGTGAGTGTTGTGGGTGGTGTGTGTGAGTGTTGTAGGTGGTGTGTGGGTGTTGTAGGTGGTGTGTGTGGGTGGTCTGTGAGTGTTGTAGGTGGTCTGTGAGTGTTGTGGGTGGTTGTGGGTGTTGTAGGTGGTGTGTGAGTCGTGGTGTGGTGTTGTAGGTGGTTGTGGGGTGTTGTGGGTGGTCTGTGAGTGTTGTGGGTGGTCTGTGAGTGTGGTGTGGAGTGTTGTGGTGGTGTGGAGTGTTTAGGTGGTGTGTGGTGTTGTAGGTGGTGTGCGAGTGTTGTAGGTGGTGTGTGGTGTTGTTGGGTGGTGTGTAGAGTGTTGTTGGTGGTGTGTAGTGTTGTAGGTGGTCTGTGAGTGTTGTGGGTGGTGTGTGAGTGTTGTAGGCGTGCAGTGTTGTAGGTGGTGTGTGAGTGTTGTGGGTGGTGTGCAAGTGTTTGTAGGTGGTGTGATGTGTTGTAGGTGGTCTGTGGTGTTGTGGTGGTGTGTGTGTAGGTGGTGTGCAGTGTTGTAGGTGGTGTGTGAGTGTTGTTGTGGGGTGGTGTGTAGTGTTGTAGGTGGTGTGTGAGTGTGTGGGTGGTGTGTGAGTGTGTGGTCTGTGGTGTAGGTGGTCTGTGGTGTTGTAGGTGGTGTGTGTGAGTGTTGTGGGTGGTGTGTGAGTGTTGTGGGTGGTGTGTGTGGTGTTGTAGGTGGTGTGTGTGTGTGTGGTGGTGTGTGGTTGTAGGTGGTCTAGTGTTGTAGGTGGTCTGTGAGTGTTGTAGGTGGTGTGTGAGTGTTGTAGGTGGTGTGTGAGTGTTGTAGGTGGTGTTTGAGTATTGTAGCTGGTTTGTGAATAATTTAGTGAGGCCTTTAGAAGTATACTGTGGATGCCTGTGAGTACTTTATGAAAAATTTCTGAGCTTTATTTCTCTGTGAGCATTTTAAGTAATCTGAGAGTAATTTGTGAGTATTTTACGGACTCTTATATATATTGCATGTGAGTCTGTGAGTGATTTGTGAGTATATTAATGACATTGTTATTGTAAGAACTCTTTCGGATAACTGCGTATAATGAACCTCAGAGGAGAGTCTTTGAGTTTTGTGAGTGTTTGTGAGTAGAGTAATGAGTACGAGTAAGAGACTACTGTGAGTGGTGTGAGAGACTTCTGTGAGTTAGTGAGTTGCGTCTGACTGTTTGGAAGACCCATTGAGAACGAGACGCCTGATGGGGTACTCACAACACCTTTTTGAGCAGTAAAAGGACTTTGTGAGTAATTTGAATCGTCTGCCTGTCTGTCTATCTATCTGTTACATATGTATACAAAACACGGCCTAATTCACAACTGAACCTGGACATATTATAATTATATTACCGTGTACTATAATTTTGAATAACTAATAAATACTCTCTCTCTCTCTCTCTCTCATCGACTATCCAGGTGTCGTGGATGAGACGAAGGATTTTACACGTCATTTCAGCCAATCAACCTATCTTCACCTCTGACGACAGATTCAAGGTAACACTATTCAGACTGTATGTACTCCCATGTGTACATACAGGGGGACGTATATGTATAGCTATATGTATTAATATGTGTATACAGAGGTGATATTTTACTGTTTGTTTTGATGATTTATTCTTTTGTAATATTTTTATCATGACAGTTGTAAAATGATCAGTTGTCGTGAGATAAACCAGTATTTTTTTCCCGCGTTAATTTATACGTTTGTGTCCCGTTGTGTTTTGAGTGTGCGTTTTTCTTTTGTTTTTATCTTCTTGAGTTATGATTTTTGTTTTTTTGCTTTTGGGGTTTATTTTGAGATTTTGTTTTTATTTTGGTTTTCTTATTATTTTTACTTATTTTGTTTATTATTTTATCTCTTTTTTGTATCTTTTATTAAGGTTTTTGTTTGCATGATTTATGTGGTTTTTCTTTTGTTTTGTTTTACTTACATATTTTTCTGTTTTGTTTTGTTCATGTTTGTCTTCTGTTTTTTGCTTATTATTATTTATTTATTTTTTTGGTGCTGTGAATTAATTTTGTCTTGGCTATCGTTTTATTTTTTTATTTACTGTTTTTCTTTACTAATTATCGTTTATTTTACTTTATTTTTGACGTTGTTTTACTTTTGTTTTGTTTTCTTACCGCTGTCTTCTTTAGATTTCTTTATTAGTTTTATTTTCTTATTGTTTTGTTTCACTTATTTGTCGTCTTGTTTTGCTTTTTCTTGTTTTTATTGTTATTTTTCTTTTTTCATATATTTGTTTTCATGTATTTGTTTTTATTTGCGTATTATAATTAACCTGTTTTATTGTCTTTTTTCTTTTTTGTTCACATTTCTTTTTATTTTTTTCATTTTCTTATCTTTCTAATCTTTCGTTTCCTTTGTGTCTTTCCTCGCCAATTAACTTTCATCTCGTCCAGTTTTTCGCCAGGTGAACTCTCTCTCTCTCTCTCTCTCTCTCTCTCTCTCTCTCTCTCTCTTTCTTTTAAACCTCAGCTACGTAATATCGAAACTTTGGGAACTAAACCGATGTAATAATACTATATTTTGTTCTCTCTCACCACACTGTAATATCATCTTTTTATTCTTTTTTTTTTTTGGCCTAACAGTCCATATTTTTTTATGAATATTCAAACATTAACTTTCTCCATCGTGGTGAAAGCTGCGAGAAAGTAAAATATGGTCTTGGGTGTATACAGACTAACCCGTGTTAACAAAATTATTCAAAATTATTCCTAGTTCATATTGTTTAGCTTTCTTCTTCTAATTTGTTGGTTAGGTTAAGTTAGGTTAGGATAGGTTAGGTTAGGTTAGGATAGGTTAAGTTAGGATAGGTTAGGTTAGGATAGGTTAAGTTAGGTTAGGTTAGGCTGGTTTCTTGTGTATGGTTTCTACCTTCTCTACAATAAGAAAATATAGTTGGTGTTAGTTTACCATTAAGTTTTATTCATTTATTGTTACTTAAAACTTCTCTCGTTAAAACTTCACGATGGGTGTTGTGATGCAGAGGACCTCCGTGTGTAGTCTATGTCTGACCCTGAACCAATCAGTAATGTCTTTATTTAATATCATGGTAACTTCCTAATGTGATTGTGTCTTGCCCATTAAATACTATGTTAATATCATCCTCTCTTACCCTTTCACTGAGACGCCTTCCCTAGTTCCTCTTCCTTTTATTAAGTATTTTTTATCATTTAACTCAGGTGTTTTATCATATATACAGGTATATCAATTACATTTGTTATGCATATTTTATTGGAATAAATGTTCTAGATGGGGATAGTGTAAGCTATTTTTCCTGGGGGAGTCATAACACGTACGTTCAGTTTTTGTTTTGAAATTTGCAACTAGAAATTTCTGCTTTGTAGTAAGTAACTAGGTTGTGTTTAATATATATATATATATATATATATATATATATATATATATATATATATATATATATATATATATATATATATATATATATATATATATATATATATATATATATATATATATATATTAATCAAATATTCAATCCCATTTAGTTCATTTATTTAGGCATTTTACGTTAATTCATCAACTCATTTTTTTTCATGTTGCTCTCATTCGCCTCAACTTCTGTTTCACAATTAATAGTTTGATCTTAATAATTTCAGTTTTTCTACTTTTTCTGCCACCACTTCCCTTTGTCTTTATCTGCATATGTTATAATTTTTATTGTGTATGGTCACACACTTATGGCTTCATTTGTGGTTCACTTGTTTTATTTTTTTATACATGTTCTTAGTTATGTCTCTCGTTGTCATCTTCGTAATCCATTCATTTATTGTCGATAAAATCTGTCTACATTCCTTTTTATTGCCTTGTGAAGGTCTTTATAATCCTCACTTCTCACCAACTTTCCCCACCCATCCATTTTTCTATAAAAAAGGGTCGTCGTCCTGACAATTTTAGTCTGGTTATTTTCTTATCCAAAAACATTTTTCCTCCTTTTTAGTATCATTTCCTGAAATTCATTCCATTGCTGTCCCAGTATGCTCTCCCCAGTAATACTGAATATTTCTTTTCTCTCTCTATATATATATATATATATATATACCTGATAGTTCATGGGAAAAGGAAACAAATTGTTTCTTTCTCCTTTCCTTTTTCATTGTGGATCTATATATATATATATATATATATATATATATATATATATATATATATATATATATATTTATATATATATATATGTGTGTAAAAAACCAGGACATGGTCTGACCCGCAGTTTGCCTCGGGGTAGATCTTAGTTTGGGTTATCGAAGTCTTGAATTTCTATTGAATCAAAATGTAATATATTTCTTTCCCGGTTTATTTTTGTCAGTATTCTCGGATGATGTCTAGGAATAAGCATGCCATGAGTGATCCTGAAGCTGAATTTGCAGAAAAATTATATAGTTCTTTAAATATCTTCTTTAGAACTTCCTAAGTTCCTCTAAAACCTTATATTCAATATTAATAGTTGGTACATAAACCTGTCTTGTTGCCAAGTTCATGAGTTTAACTTTAAATTTATAAAACAGAACTGTCTAACACTGCCTAGTCTCTCTCTACACAACTACACCTAACTTCTGCTTTCCATGAACACTGTCTCCACCACCTGAGTGTAAAAGGTGATGTTCTTCTCCACAAGTGTTATTTAAAACCTCCATTAATCCTAAATCGCCCCTCTATGGTTCTTCACCTTCCTGTAAACATCTGTACTTCCTACTGTCATAAAATATCCTCAGATTCTTACCTCCTATCCTCAGTTATTGGTCACTCATTCTTAAACTTTCTGGATAATTATTTAGTGTTTAAAGTTTTGTTGCATCACACACTATATACCAGCCCTTCAGTAAGACCTTTTAGTGACGGTGATCCAACAGGTACACTCAGAGATCGTTTCTAGTATCATGTCATTGTTTTGAGGAAAGACTTCAATTTCAGTGAAGTATGGAAAAGCAACCCAACACCTTTCCTCGCCAGAAAAGTTTGTGGATATAGAAAAAGTTTATAATAATCTATGAGGGTAAGGAAGTCGTCCATGCCTCAAATATGATGAATTTTGCCTCGATCTGCAACAAAAGTTTATCATGTGGACCTTGAAACATGTTGATCAAATCTCTCAAGTTTGGTACAAGTCTGCGTACCAGTTCTCGAGTTATATTAGGGACACAGAGAGACAGACAGACAGACAGACAAAGAGACAGACAGAGAGATAGACAGGCTAGTTCCGGAGTTGCAGACAGGGTAATCATAGCAGCAGCAGAAAAGTGAAAAAGGAAAACTAGGAAGGAGGAGAAGAAAAAATTATTATAAAAAAGCTTCCTGACGGGTATTGAAAGGAAGGAAAATAATAGATAAAAGGTTACAAGAATCTGTTAATTAATCGGCTTTATAAATTAACGGTATAATGAGTTTCATAACTTTCTTTTTTTATATATATTATGAAAATAATTGGAAAGTAAATTGGCATATAAATTCCAATATAAATTAATGAGTAAACTGGTATGTACACCTGCATAACCTGCTAAAAAAAATTAAAGTAATTCATGTTTTTTTTTATTGGTAAATAATTAATAATTTTCGTAATTCATCCTGTAATTAAAAAAACAAATGTTGGAAAAATAGTTATGAAAAGAATTTTTTTTAGAAATAGCAGATTGGCCAGTGTCGTAATCCGTGATTGGCTTCTCACGTAAGTCTTGAGATGTGAAGGTGGCCGTTGATTGGATAGTCTTGTGCTGATATCTCTGACGTCACTTTATAGTTACTAATGACATTGTTTTCTGTTACTCTCTCTCTCTCTCCTTACACTCCCATCTTTCGTTAAACATATCGTCCACTATGTCATAAAACCAAGTCTTCTTTCGTCAAACCAATTTATCAGGTAAACTCATTAACCCGAGTATCATTGAACCAAACACCTAACCACCCTTCGTTAAACCCTACATTAGTCTTTCCATCAAACATACTAAAGCTTTCGTTAAACCTTACATATAACTCCTTTCAATAAACCAAACATACAATTAACACCTTTAGCTTAACATATAACTAATCTTTACCTACAATTATCCACTTCGTTAAACCAGACAACTTACCTCTCGTTAATCGTCTCTTCCCCTCTCGTTAAACTCCTCTACAGGTACGGATGGATAACGAGACCTCTTCGTTTACCCTGGAGATCGGGGCGGCCCTCACCAACGACTCCGGTGTTTACGAGTGCCAAGTGAACACACGACCAAAACTCTCCAGACCCGTCACACTAACTGTCCAGGGTGAGTACAGGGTGTCTAGGGTGAGTACAGGGTGTCTAGGGTGAGTATAGAGTGAGTACAGGGTGTGTAGGGTAAGTATAGGGTGAGTACAGGGTGTCTAGGGTGAGTACAGGGTGTCTAGGGTGAGTATAGGGTGAGTACAGGGTGTGTAGGGTAAGTATAGGGTGTCTAGGGGTAGAGCACAGAGTAGTGGCAAGAGGTGCTCAGGAGTATAGGGGTGTCGTGAGGGGAGTATAGGGGTGTCTAGTGAGTACAGGCACCATGGTGAGAGAAGGGAGCAAGAAAAGCCTGGTGTGGCACAGGTGTCTAGGTGTGTACAGGTGTCAGGTGAGAACAGGGTGTCTAGGTGAGTACAGGTGCCCAGGTGAGGCTAGGGTGCCCAGGTGAGAGAGGCGTGGTGGTGCCTAGGGTGAGTACAGGGTGCCCAGGGTGAGCATGGTGTGCCTAGGTGCATGTTGCGTGTGTCTAGGCAGGGTGCAGTGGCCAGGTGCTCCAGTGAGTGAGCAGGGTGGTACAGGTGCTCAGGGTGAGTAAGCAGGGTGTTCAGGGTGAGTACAGGTGTAGGTGAGTATAGGGTAAGTACAGGGTGTCTAGGGTGAGTACAGGGGGTGTTTAGGTTGGTAACAGGGTGTCTAGGATGAGTACAGGGTGTTTTGGGTGAGTACAGGGTGTTTAGGGTGAGTACAGGGTGTCTAGAGTGAGTATAGGGTGAGTACAGGGTGTGTAGGGTGAGTATAGGGTGAGTACAGGGTGTTTAGGGCGAGTACAGGGGGTCTAGGGTGAGTATAGGGGGTCTAGGGTGAGTACAGGGTGTCTAGGGTGAGTACAGGGGTTCAAGGGTGAGTACAGGGGTCTATTTAGGGTGAGTACAGGTTGTCTAGCTTAAATGTAGAGTAATAAGTCAAGAGGGAAGGATCTAGGGTGAAAGTAGGGTGTTTAGAGTGAGTCACAGGTGAGAATAGGGTGTTAGGGTGGTTCTATGGTGCCAGGGTGAGTCTATGGTGTCAGGGTGAGTCTATGGTGTCAGGGTGAGTCTATGGTATCAGGGTGAGTCTATGGTGTCAGTGAGTATGGTGTCAAGGTGGGTCTATTGTGTCAAGGTAAGTTTATGGTGTCAGGGTTAGTCTATGGTGTCAGGGTGAGTCTATGGAAAGAAATTATGGTGTCAGGGCAGCCCCAGTGGTGTCAGGTGAGTCTACAAAACAGGGGTGAGCCCGCAAACAGTGGTCGTGTGTCAGGGGTGGGGTTCATGGTGTCAGGGTGGGTCTGGCGGTGTCAGTGAGCTTAGTGGTGTCAGGGTGAGTCTATGGTGTCAGGGTGAGTCTATGGTGTCAGGGTGAGTCTATGGTGTCAGGGTGAGTCTATGGTATCAGGGAGAGTCTATGGTGTCAGGGTGGGTCTATGGTGTCTAGTCACTCACCCCTTGTACAGCGAGTGTAGAATTCATTGTCTCTCTTTCTCGATGATAATGTTTATATTTGCATCATCAGCTGATAATGTTTATATTTACATCATCAGCTGATAATGTTTATATTGACATCATCAGCTGATAATGTTTATATTGACATCATCAGCTGATAATGTTTATATTGACATCATCAGGTGGGGCGAGGAGGCGAGCATCATCAGATTGAATCTTCCTCCTCACTGTGTCTCGTAAAAATACAAGTCTTCTTGATTCTCTTTGACCTTAAGGCTCAGTTGGAGACAGTTTAGCATCATAAATTCATAGAGTCAACTCGGAAAACCTCCGCAGATGGAGCAATTTTTTTCAATTTTCTTTTTTAAGAGCCTGGGTCATTTAATCTCGCGGGAAAGTGAGTAACTGTGCGGCACAAGTCAACACAGTTTATTAACTTTAATGTAGCATTTACGATACGTCTCCCCTCCCAATCCTTCCCTCCTCCTACCCACAGTAAAGATGGAGAGAGTTAATAAAGATTTTTAGACGGTAAAGTTAGCTGAGGAGGAATGCTATAAGACCTCCACGATTAAATTTTCTTTAGTTATAATCTTTATCATTTATTTGGATGGATTAATCTCTCTCGGGTCGACATTTTGAAGAAGTGTAAAAAATATCCGCGTGTAAATTAAGTTTGTGAGGAAAAGTAAGATGATATATATTTTTTGTTTATTCTCAAGTACTGTCTAATGAGGATGGAGTGTGTGTGTGTGTGTGTTATATTCATCATCATTATTTTCATTATTTTCATTACCATTTTTGTCATTACTTTTATCATTTTTATTATCATTATTTTTCCTCGCCATTATCATTAACATTGTTATCTTAAGTTATCATGAGTATAATTACCATCATTAGTATCTATTTCATCGTTATTAACGTCATTTACCTTGTTATCATTATCATTATCATCACCACCACCACCACCACCACCACCATCACCACCACCACCATCACCACCTCACCACCATCACCACCACCACCTCATCACCACCACCATCACCATCACCACCATCACCATCACCACACCACACCACCACCCACGCCCACTACACCACCATCACCACCCACCACCACCCACACCACCATCACCACCACCACCACACCACCATCACTCATCACACCACCACCACACCGCCATCACCATCACCACCACTACCACACCACACTACCACCACCACCACCATCACCACCACCACCACCACCACCACCACCACCACTCATCACCACTACCATCATCACCATCACCACTACCATCATCACCACCCAACCCAAGTAACCACCACCACCACACCACCACCACCATCACCACCACCACCATCATCACCACCATCACCACCACCACTACTACTCATCACCATCATCACCACCTGCCACCACCACACACCACCACCACCACACCACCACACCATCACCATCATCACCATCACCATCACCACCACCCCACCACCACCACCACCTAACACCACCACCACCACCACCACCACCACCACCACCACCATCACCACCACCATCATCACCATCACCTCTCCTTAACTATTACCGACAACCAACACACATTATCACTAAATACAAATCAAAGCACCAATGGAAAATTAATTAAGATACAAATATTTCATTGGATTAATTATTCAAATACAAAAATGTAATAATTTATATATAATTTTACAGGCCTTAGTATTGTGACCTTTAATAAAAACAAATATATATACAGTAATTACCAGTTCGTGTGTGTGTGTGTGTTTGTGTGTGTGTGTGTGTGTGTATGATAGGTCAGCTATTATGACGTCACACAGATGACCTGGTTGCTCTCTTGACTTCTGAGAGTTAGAGAAAACAAGTTTGATAGAGAGAGAATGAAAGAGAGAGAGAAAAAGGGAGAGAAGAAAAAGAAAGAGAGAATGACATAGGGAAAAGGAAACGATGCATAAAGAAAAAAAAGAGAATGAGACATAGATGGAGATAAAAGGAAAGGAGAACACGGGTAGAGAAAGAAAGAGAGGGAGCCAGAGAAAGAGATAAATAGAGATAGAAAAAATTGGAGAATAAACTGAGAGGGGAGAGTCCTACAAAGAGTGATAGAAGAAGAGAGATAGGACAAACGAATACCGAAAGAGGTAAAGAGAGAGAGAGAGAGAGAGAGAGAGAGAGAGAGAGAGAGAGAGAGAGGGGGGGGAGAATGTGAAAGATATTGAAAATTAGAGGAATTACAAACAGGAATAGAGGCAGACAGATAGAGAGAGAGAGAGAGAGGGGGGGGGATGGGATTAGAAACAGAGAGGAGATAGAAAGATTAAACAAAAAATGAGAGAGAAAAGAGAAAAACTCACAATTTCAATGTTTTTTTTTTGGGGTGGGTCGGGGGATTTTAAGTAAATATTGTGTATTTTATGGATCTGAAGGTATTTTTAGGGAATGTTTAGTTGTTTTGGGAGATTTTTAGGTATTTAACAATATCTTGAGGGATCTTTAGGGATTGTAAGGATTACCTATGGATTTAAGGGTTTTTTAAAGGCTTCTCAGTTCATCCCAGGCCTGACACACTCACCACTCCTGGAGATCTTAAGAGCCCTCACTCCTTCCCTCTGGGGTCGTTCAGGTTTAACTTTCTTAACTTTCTTGTTTTGTTTCATTGCTGTTCTTTCTTTAGTCTGTTTATTTAGTCTCGTTTTCTTTTCTTTCTTTTTTTCCATTTTCTTGCTTTCTTTTTTGGTTTTTACTTTCTTTTTTTTCTTGCCTCATTTTGTTGCTCTTCTTTCTTTAGTAGAGTGATCTTTTCCTCTTACTTTCTTTTTCGCAGTTTTCTTGATTTTTTGTAAGTGTTACTGTTGCTTTAATTTTTAGTTTTCTTTGCTTTTTTTATTCTTGCTTTATCGTGATTTAATTCTTACTTCATTTTTTTTTGCTTTCTATTGCTTTGTTATTTTGTATTTTTCTTGTTTTCTTTTTTGTGTTATTCTTGCTTTCTTTTGTTTTTATTTTTGGTGTTTTTAATCCTTATATTACATCTATATCACCTTTAACATTGAATATTCTAACAATTACATAATATATACCTAAAATAAACAAAAAAGTAAAAAAAATGATAAATTAAGAAAGACAAGAAAAAACAAAACACATAAAATCTTAACATAACCCGTAGTAAACTGTAATTAGTATCGGCATTTTGCATTACATGTTATTCCGTAAACGACTGAATGGCCCTGACCCGTCTCTCTAGCTCCAAGCAACTGCCCGAACCACCGATAACACACAAACCAATTTATTAAAGGAAATACCATTACTAGTTACAGTTTACTACGGATTATGTTTTGATTTTTTCTTGTTTTCGTGTTTTATTACATTTTTTTCTTCTTGTTTTTCCTTTCTTAATTCCTTTTTTTTACCCTGTTTATGTTTTGTTTTTTAGTCTTTTTCACGATGTTTTTTTCTTTATTATTTTTTTTACTTTTACGACACACACACACACACACCCACACACACACACACACACACACACACACACACACACACACAGAATCAATGGGCTGTGAAGGCTGCAACTTATTGGATGACAGATAGCTGAGTAGACCAATCAGAATGAGTGAATCATATATGAAATGTAATGGCTTTTAGACATATGTTATTTATGTCTGTTATTTTAATTATTTACCTAAACACGGGGACTAAATTACCCGAAGTGAAGAATTATTACATTTTTATCAACATTTGGGTTCTGAAAGTCATTATGTATTGTCACGCTAAAGAGAAATAATTGGATATTTATTGTTGTATATTAGAAAACTTTAACTGGTATGTATTAAAGACGATCATGTAAAATTTTTGTAGATAAACATAATGCAAACTGTAAATTAATAAACACATTCCTAACCTAACCTAATAAAACTTTCCTTAACTTAACCTAACCTAACCTAACCTAATAAAACTTTCCTTAACTTAAACTAACCTCACCTAACCTAGCCTAACCTAACCTAACCTAACCTAAACTAACCTAACCTAGCCTAACCTAACCTAACCTAACCTAACCTAACCTAACCTAGCCTAACCTAGCCTAACCTAACCTAGCCTAACCTAACCTAACCTAACCTAACCTAACCTAACCTAGCCTAACCTAGCCTAGCCTAACCTAACCTAACCTAACCTAACCTAGCCTAACAAGATTAAGAAATATCTTGGTTATGTTGTGAAGATATAAATAATTCTTCAGTGTAACAAAACACATATTACAATATTTAACTAATTTTAATTAATTAATATAAAAAAAAGTTGTGTATATTTAACAAAAACATTAATTGTATCTTCATATTGGTTACTTAGATATTTTGTTTCCTCTAGCATGACTGACATAGACTCATATTGATAATCCTGTAAATATAAGTCCAGAAAATAATGCAGTGGTTAATCCTCAACACAAAAATATTTACAAAGGCTAGAGTGAGGACCAGTAAGATATTTCTTTAATATAGATCAAAAGACCAAACTCACATACATGTTATTCTATTTTTTATTTATTTTTTATTGTATTTTATTTTAGTTTTTATTTAGTTTTTCTTATATTCAACAAAGGTCGGCCATGACTGAGAGTTGTTCCGGCTCAGTGCTGGAGTTGGGCCGCCCTCGCCATTACTGGGTGACGTCACTACCGTAACCTCTCTCTCTCTCTCTCTCTCTCTCTCTCTCTCTCTCAGTCCACCGTATATACGTGTGTATAAAAGGTCTGCTATTTTAAGCTCGAAATTACTCATTTTAAAGTTAACATTTGCATTTATTGTATGTTATATAGTTAATTGTAAGCTTAATGACTAACATGATGTGAAATCCATGTTAAGCTTATGTAAAGTTTGTTGTTACACTCAGCTTAACGTGAGTGTGTTATGTGGCGGTGGATATTGAGTGACTAAACAGGATTATGAGGAAGGTTTCATCTGACCTGACTTATTATAATCTCGATATCAATATTTTAATCCTTTAGTTTAAGTACATGTTATCAAGGTGGTGTATGGTCAAAGGGAAAGACAAAAGTACCTAAAATAATAGAAACTCTTAAAGTTTAGTAAAAAGTATAATCATTGACTGTGTTCACTCAATGACTGTATCTCATGTATTAACTCTACACGCACACACACACACACACACACACACACACACCGTACTCTTAATTTATTTCTAAAAGACAATGGCATCCACAACTTAAACACATATTATTTGCCTTTTCTTTCCACCATATATTCCACACTAACACTACACACACACTAAGATACTAAACAATGTTATCTATGTCTCTAGCATAAAGAAATGTTATCTATGTCTCTAGCATAAAGAAATACAAAAAAAAACATTATTTATTCCAGAAAATACAGTTGAAGATTCTGGTTTCTAATTTACATGAATATTAAGTTGATTCTGGGATACTTTTTATGTACTTGAAACTTTGAGGAATACAAAATATAAAATTATATAACAGAGCAATAAAGAGCTGAGATTGGTTTAAGACTAGTAAATTATAAATACTTTCTGCCGTGTGGGTGTGATTGTGTTTACATCCGGGATTAAATTCGGTTTGTTGTAGAGAGTAAAGGTTATATTCTAGCCACATCTGTCTATAGGGTCAATAGACTACATACTAATAGCCTAAGGTAAGAGTCACACAATAATAACTAGTCTCAGCCTATTGTTAACCTGCTGTCGGCGTCACTAAACATTTTAAACAAATTAGCATATATTACAGGTCCTTAGAACGCCATCATGCCATCACCCGACTGCCACTCTACT
Organism: Homarus americanus; assembly: GCF_018991925.1. Lineage (NCBI taxonomy): Eukaryota > Metazoa > Arthropoda > Malacostraca > Decapoda > Nephropidae > Homarus > Homarus americanus. The sequence goes on along the minus strand of NW_024711526.1, from coordinate 54,802 downwards.
CTATTGTCATGACAGAGATACGGTTGTGAAGTCAGCAGTAAGAGGCGGGGTTTTAATGTATACGAGTAACAAGACATATTTAGGATTGTCTGCACCAAGTGAACAGATAATATCACTCCGAAAAACAGTTAATTCGAACTTAACCTACTAATTTAGATAGAAATTTATAATATATATTTCAGCATCCGCCGTCAGAAATATATATGACTTTTAATTCAAGTCTCTAGATCAGTATTACAAAAATGAAGAGAGAGAGTTTGATTTATAAATTAATGTTCTTCTTTGTTTACATTTGATCTGTGGACAGCTGCGGGGGCGGTCATCCTGGGTCCTGCAGAGCTCTACATTAAGACAGGGTCAACACTTGTCTTGACCTGCACGGCCACCCTTCACCCACTAGCCCACGCCAAGGTCAGTATACGCCCACATGATCTCCCACCCACCCACATATCCATCCACATTCCTCTACCCACATCAAGGTCGACCCACTCTCCATCCACACAACCTCACCCTCCACACATAACCTCACCCTCCACACACACACACACCCTCACTCTCCACACATACGCTCACCCTCCACACACATACCCTCACCTTCCACACACACACACCCTCACTCTCCACTCACCCTCCCACACACATGCCCCTCACCTCCACACACACACATCTCCTCTCTCCACATACACTCACCCACCCACACACACACCCTCCTCTCCCCTTGCTCACCCCTCCACATACCCCTCACCCCTCCCCACACACACACACCCTCCTCTCCCCACACGCTCACCCTCCACACACACACACACCCTCACTCTCCACACATACGCTCACCCTCCACACACATACCCTCACCCTCCACACACACACCCTCACTCTCCACACATACGCTCACCCTCCACACACACATACCCTCACCCTCCACACACCTCACTCTCCCACCTTACGCTCACCTCCCCACACCCTCCTCCACACACACCCTCCTCTCCCACACTCACTCTCCATCCACACAACCTCACCCTCCACACATAACCTCACCCTCCACACACACACACACCCTCACTCTCCACACATACGCTCACCCTCCACACACATACCCTCACCCTCCACACACACACCCTCACTCTCCACACATACGCTCACCCTCCACACACACATACCCTCACCCTCCACACACACACACACACACACAAACACACCCACCTCCCTCTTCAGTCTTTAGTCTAGCCATGCATGTTAGGTTGACAACGCACATGCACCAGAAGCTGTATCACAAGTCAGTCAGCACGGATGAGCTTGTGAACTCACGGGAATCACTGGACCGATCTTCTTGGCTCAGGGATGAAAAGATCTCCAAAAGCGTCTTGAAAACTCTGAGTATCCTGGACTCACTGCAACAACTGAACCGATCTTCTTGACTTCGGGGGGTAAGAAGGTCTTCAAACGGGTCGTGAAATCTTTGGCTGTCAAGAGTGAAATCTGGAGGAAGGTTCACCTAGAATAAGAAAATACCCGTAGTTGTCTATTTAAATCCGTAATTAAACTTTTATCCTGATATTGATTTTGACATTGGGTATTGACCAGAAGATCTTATTTTTTAGTTGTATATTTACTTGACTCCAAATGGGTCCTCGGAACTTTTTATATCGAGAGTGTAATCTGGCGGAGGCTTACCTGGGAAAAAAATACATTCTCGTGGGAGCTTAGATCTCTTCTCTCCGGCTCGTAGATGAACTTTGATGCTGACATTTTAGTCTTAGTATTTAAGCTTAACTTTCGAGGTTAAACATTGATTTTTATTTAGGACCTTATCTGATTAATGCCCATGAACTATTACCATTGATATTGAACATTGACTTTGTTCATTTAACTTGATATATGACATTCAGTTTTGATTTTTATTATTAAACTTGATCTGTCATGTGGTATTTAATCCTGACATTCATTATAATCTTTGAACTTAAACCTTGCCTTATGGTTTGGACCTTTTTTTTATCTTGAACTTAGAACTTATCTTTTGCGATGACACATTTGTTCTTTAATTTCAAACTAGATCATCAATACCGACCTTTGATCCTCTCCGATTTTGAGCTTGACCTTTCACTTGGATATATTGACCTTTAAGATGTACTTCTGAGCTTCAGTTTTGGACTTTTTAACATCAAATGATTTCTTCCTAAACCCAACATCTAATTTGCTCGCCAAGGATCATCAGAGTCACTCAAAGATTTTTTAAGGTAAACACACACAATCACACACACACACACACACACACACACACACACACACACACACACACACACAC
>NW_024711526.1:0-50000 GCF_018991925.1 Homarus americanus | reverse complement strand
CTCCCTCCCCTTACACTCCTTCCTTCTCCACCCCTCTACTTCTTCCCCCTCTCCTCCCTTCTCCACTCTCCTTACCTCCTTCCTTCTCCACCCTCTCTTCTCTTCCCCCTCTCTTCCCTTCTCCACTCTCCCCTCTTCTCCACTCTCCCCCTCTCTCCTCCCTTCTCCCTGCTCCCCCTTTCTCCCTACTCATTATCTCTGAAAGCCTTTTACGGTGGCGCCTTCTTTACAAGCGGTCACAAGATCAAAGGAGAGTTGAATTAATGACTCAAGAACAGAAGAAAGAATGTAAATGACTTCACTCCAGTATGTAAATAACTCGCCTACAGTATACAAATCCCTTATATAGAGTATACACAAATAATTTACAGTATGTGAATCACGAACAGTAGACATATCATTTACTTAGTGTATAATAACTAGACAATATGTAAATGATTCACACAGGTATTACGCAAATGATTTACCTGGTGTGTATGTATATAAGCCCTGATGACAGCATGTGAGTCACCTGAACATTATGTAGATGACTTAAGGAGACAACACCTAAATGACTTATAAATGTACTATGTAGATGAATTACGTATGTGGATCCCATGGGCATGACAGTATACAAAATCTTCGGTATAAAAGGAGACAGTGTGGCCGGTGCTTTACTATACTGTATTCACCTCCCTAATTTGTAAACTTAGGTACCCACTTACACCTAGGTGGACTGGGAGTGCACCGGGGTCGATTCAGTGGAACTCGACAGGAAGTGAGCACTGTATTCACTGGCATGCTGCGCTCCTCACATATGCAGTATGTAAATTGCTATCCAGAACAATATGTAAATGAAGTACCTATACAAGTTGAGAACATGAGAAGAAAGTAAATTAATCTAAAATAGACGACTAATGACTTACTTAAACAATATTCCAAAGACTTAAGTAAGCAGTATGCAAGTGTCTTACCTAGAAACTATAGAAATAACTCACCTAACTAACAATTAAACTGACCTAGACAGTATGCAAATGATTTCCAACATCACAGGTTGTTGTCCTTTCATTTACCTACACACTGAAAACCCCAATTAGGTCTTATATGTTCCGTCAAGGCGTAGAATTATTATTTTTTTCAGCGGCTTAGTTTTTTTTTCTTCGAATTTATGCAACTAAGCAATGGTTTTAAATTAGACAAATTTAATTTTAGGCGCGAGATAGGTAAACATAGGTTTGGAAATAGAGTAGTGGATGAATGGAACAAGTTACCAAACATCATCATTAACTCGAATACGATGGATAGCTTCAAACATAGGTTGGATGGATATATGAGCAATAGGGGTTGGGTGTAAATGGGACTTCCCAGTATGAGCTAATTGGCCCGCTGCAGTTTCCTCCATTCTTATGTTCTTATGTGTACCTGGATATTCTTCTTATTATTCTTATTCTCGTTCTTCTTCTTCTCGTTCTTTCTCGTCTTCTTTTACCCGTTTCCAGAAGTTAGGGATCGACTTCATGAATTTGTCTCCTTCACATTCCTCTCTCTTCATCCTCCTCCTCCCTCTCTCCTAACCTCATGTTCTCCACGTCTTAACATTGTAATCAACTCTTATTTTCTTCTCACTGGTTTCTTCTTCTTTCTTCCTCTTCCTTTTTCTTCCCCCTCCTTCTTCTTCCTTCTTCCTCCTACCACATCAACACATCTCCCCAGCCTTATTTCTCCCATCTCATTGTTTACACACGTCACTCCTATACTTGTGCTCTGATATTCTCTCCTCTCAACCTGTCCTAACAGTGACACTCCCAATTTCCACCGCAACGTTTTCTCATCTCCGTTCCCACCAAAATATTCTTTCTTCCCACCCTCTTTTATCTCCCTCAGTTCACGTGACCTTCCTTACCCCCTTCCCTCCCCCCCCCACCTCCCTCTACCTTCTCTCCCCATTCCATATATCATCATTGGCCTTATGCATCTTCATTTTCAATTTCCTTGGTATCCTTTCGTCATACGCATTTCCTTCATTCCTTCATTTTGTTCCTTCCTAACCTAACCTCACCCCCACCTCACCTCACCTCACCTCACCTATACATCACCCTGACTTGTGAAAGAGACCTAGGGGTACTTGTAATCCCGGACCTACGGCCTAGAAAACAGTGCGTTAATGTTCGAAGTAAGGTAAACAGAGTATTGGGTTTTATATCTAGAAGTGTAAGTAACAAGAGTGCAGAGGTCTTATTGCAACTATATCTTGCGCTAGTTAGGCCGCACCTCGATTATGCGGTTCAGTTCTGGTGTCCTTATTGTAGAATGGATATCAATTCACTAGAGTCGGTGCAGCGAAGAATGACAAAAATGATTCCGGGACTTAGAAACCTTCCATATGAGGATAGGCTAAAGAAACTTAACTTGCATTCCCTAGAAAGACGAAGAGTGCGGGGAGATATGATAGAAGTATTTAAGTGGGTGAAAGGAATCAATAAAGAGGATATAGATAAAGTTCTTATGATATCCAAGCAGGATAGGACTCGGAGCAACGGATTCAAGTTGGATAAGTTTAGGTTTAGGAGGGAGATAGGAAGAAACTGGTTCACAAATAGGGTGGAGGACGAGTGGAACAAGCTTAGCAACTTTGCAGTAAGTGCGGGAACTCTGGAAAGTTTCAAAATGAGGCTGGATAGATTCATGGATGATAGAGAGTGGCAGTAACTCTCGACAGGAGCTGCCATGCACAGGCCAACCGGCCTATTGCAGACTCTTTATTTTCTTATGTTCTTATGTTCTCACCTCACAATGCCCTTCCCTCTGTCTTCATACACCGATCTGTCTTGTAAACTCTCTCCTCCTTCCGTCAATTCCGCGTTTTTATCATCTACAGAATCCTGATGTCACACCAAACTACACACACACACACACACACACACACACACCACAACCTCTGGCAGTTAGACCTTCGATGTGGTTGTTAATGATTACTCCTCCTCCTCCTCCTTCTTCTTCTTCTTCTTCTTCTTCTCCTCTGCCTTCTTCAGGAACACTTGGCTTTGTACGTTCTCCTCCTACCTCTTCCAACAGCCTTCTCCAACTTCCTTTTCTTCCTCCAACAGCCTTCTCTAACCTCCTCCTCCTCCTCCTCCTCCTCCTCCTCTCCATAATGGGTGGTGGCGTTGAAGAGTTTTATTCCACATATTTTTTTTCCCTCTGGTGTAGATTTTTATTTTATGAGTGAGGGGAAATTTTTTTATGAATTTTAATTTTGCTGTTAGTTGGTTTGCAGGAGTTAGTTGTTTGTTAGGTGGGTTTTTTTGAGTGAGGGAGAGATAGTGAGAGACTGAGACAAAGTGAGAGACTGAGACAAAGTGAGAGACTGAGACGACAAAGTGAGAGACTGAGACAAAGTGAGACGTGTTATCCTGATATAGAAAGAGAGAGGGACAGATAAAAAGAAATAGAAAAATAGAGAGACAGACATAAGGTATCGAGTACCATAAACACACACACACACACACACACACACACACACTGGTAGCAGAATTAAACAGCTACACCTCCATGTCTTTCTCTCTCCATTTATGATTTTTTTCGTGCTATTATTATTATTATTCCAACACAGAACGCTTAATTAACTCAGTAATTTGGTCTCTACCCGGTGCCCTCCCTCCCCACCTGCCCCCTCCCTCCCCACCCCTCTCAGTCCAAGTCAACTCTCTTGTTTCAAAAATAGCAGTGTGTGTGTGTGTGTGTGTGCGACTATTATCTACACCATTTTAAGCACCTTTTGATTACTTAATGTATAATTTTATGTGTTTATATAATAATACATAGCATACAGTATATATGGCCATGACATACACAAAGCCGCTGTCTATTAGCTTAAAGTATACAGAATTGTTTGTTAAGTAATCATACATGATGTGTTACGTAATCATACATGGTGTGTTACGTAATCATACATGATGTGTTACGTAATCATACATGGTGTATTATGTAATCATACATGGTGTGTTACGTAATCATACATGGTGTGTTATATAATCATACATGGTGTGTTACGCAATCATACATGGTGTGTTACGCAATCATACATGGTGTGTTATGTAATCATACATGGTGTGTTACGCAATCATACATGGTGTGTTACGCAATCATACATGGTGTGTTATGTAATCATACATGGTGTGTTACGCAATCATACATGGTGTGTTACGCAACCATACATGGTGTGTTTTGTAATCATACATGGTGTGTTACATAATCATACATGGTGTGTTATGTAATCATACATGGTGTGTTACGCAATCATACATGGTGTGTTATGTAATCATACATGGTCTGTTACTCAATCATACATGGTGTGTTACGTAATCATACATGGTGTGTTACGCAATCATACATGGTGTGTTATGTAATCATACATGGTCTGTTACTCAATCATACATGGTGTGTTACGTAATCATACATGGTGTGTTACGCAACCATACATGGTGTGTTTTGTAATCATACATGGTGTAAGCCATGGTGAATCGGCTGGCCATGTGCTAACTGGCTATCGTGGTGTGTTACGTAATTACATGGTAAAAGCATGTAATCATACATGGTGTGCTACATAATCACACATGGTGTGTTACGCAGCCATACATGATGTGTTTTGTAATCATACATGGTGTGTTACGTAATCATACATGGTGTGCTAATCATACATGGTGTGTTACATAATCATACATGGTGTGTTACGTAATCATGCATGGTGTGTTACGTAATCATACATGGTGTGTTACGTAATCATACATGGCGTGTTACGTAATCATACATGGTGTGTTACATAATCATACATGGTGTGTTACGCAACCATACATGGTGTGTTACGTTATCATACATGGTGTGCTACATAATCATACATGGTGTGTTACGGAGCATAAGCCAGCGTTTCCACCACACTCCAAATCCAGAGTAAACTTTCTCTCTACTCCTCTCACTAAAACACTCCCTCAATAATAATTCCCTGATCGTAAAGAAAATATTTCCCTCCATACACCAATCACAAAAAAAAAATCCTATCCACCATAAACCAAACATTTGGCTGTGTCCCAAACATAGAATAAAAGACATATGCACCAAACAAACGCGCACACAAAAAAAAACTTTTCCATTGGATAAAATTAAATAAAGCCTCACCATATATGCCAAGAACAATAAAACGTTTCCCCAATCATAAAATACAGGAGGAAAAATGTTTCCCTACGTTAAAACACAAAAGAACAATCACTAAACACCTAAAGTCAACTTCTTCGTACTCTGGAGAATTTTATATTTCCTAGAAGTTTTGAAATGTTGTTTGAATAATGGAATTACTAAACTTATTTCCCGTTTAAAGACCTTAGTTGTTGAAGTGCAGTAATAACAACTACTTCCTTCAAAAAGTTAACTTTAACAAATGTTCCTCGATAAATTTAACACTAAAATTATTTAACACCATTTAATAAAAACAAATAAAAGAACAACAATAAGAAACAAAAGAAAATACATAAATATCTACTAAACACCACCAAAAAAAATTATCCTTCTCCTACGACAACAAACTGCTCCAGCCGACGATCCAATAACAAAGGGAAGTGTGTCTTACCAGTTAAAAAGAAGCTCGACCATCTATTGGCATTTACAGTGTCGTAATTATTAAATAGTGTGACAGCGAGCCTCCAGCACTACACCAGAGATGTATTGTGATTACCCCACTCCATCACAGGGTAAATGTGAGTCGTATTTACCGTTGAGAATGTAACGGAAGATTCGCCCTTATAGGCTGTGTTAATTTCTCCTGGGGACGGTGGTTTGGGGGTCAATGTGAGCTGATGGTGGTACTGGTGATAGTAGTGATGGTGATGGTGAGTGGGATGGTGGTAGTGGTTGTAGTAGTGAGGGTAGTGGTGAGTGGGATGGTGGTAGTGGTTGTAGTAGTGAGGGTAGTGGTGAGTGGGATGGTGGTAGTGGTTGTAGTAGTGAGGGTAGTGGTGAGTGGGATGGTGGTAGTGGTGAGTGGGCTGGTGGTAGTGGTGGTAGTAGTGATGGTGGTTGTGGTAGATTCTGTGTAGTAATTGTAGTGCTTGTCGTTGTAAAATTAGACTTAGTTTTTGTTGTAGTAAAATAGTGGTAGCAATAGTAGCAGCGATAGAAGGGAAAGTATCACTTGTTTTAGTTTTTTATTGGTAGTACTGGTAGTTGGAGTGGTAGAGGTGATGGTAGAGCCTCCACTACCACTTACAACTACCACACACCACTAACACACACCACTACCACACACCACTACCACACACCACTACCACACACCTATAACACCTACCACTACCACACACCACTACCACACACCACTACCACACACCACTGCCACACACCACTACCACACACCACTGCCACACACCACTGCCACATACCACTAACACACACCACTGCCACACACCACTACCATCACAACCACCATCAACCACAATCAACCATCACCAACCACAACCACTATAATCAACCACCAGCAACCACAACAATGAACCACTACCACAATGCCACCACCACCACCACACAGAGGGCTTGGGATCAGAGCGTCAAGGAGCCGCCCTCACCATCAAAGGATCGGCGCTGGTCAAGAACCTTCCACACTGACCAGCGGATTATATATATATATAGGAACCCGCTTTCTCTTTTCTATTTTTTTGACATCTGAGTCCTGACCATTACCCAATCCGGCTCCTTTGACGGATTTCCTTGAATGACTGACCCGGAAAGGCCTTTTTTTACACCTTGGTATCTCTCTCTCTCTCTCTCTCTCTCTCTCTCTCTCTCTCTCTCTCTCTCTCTCTCATTACGCTATAACAATTAATGACACTCTGCTTTCCTACTCAGGTGATTGGTGAACGCATACACAGCCAGGGAAGTGATCCATTTGTGTGTGTCTCTGTTATCAGTTGAAAGATTTACTGAGGTGCTAAAGGTGTACATTCATATTGCCAATCAACCCGAACATGTAAAATACCTCCTAGCATCAGGGTCTGGTTTATATGCAAATACTCCCAGACGCCATGAAATGATTTGTTCCACCACACTTGTTTAGCCAGATTACGAGTTTATTCCTGAAAAAAATACTTTCCCTAAGAAGTATATGTGGTATAGAATGATGTTTATCCAGATAACGAGTTTATTCCTGACAAAAATCCCTAAGAAGTATATGTGGTATAGAATGATGATATATGAGTTTTCTATATCACGATGTTATATATGGTTATAGGTCAAGCTTGCTATATGTTCCTAATGTCTAGTAAGATATGTGGGTTTTTTTTTATATACGTGTAATAATGGAGTTAACTTAGTTTATAAAATGGCTTAAAAACACAAAGCCTAAAGTGACTCAATACTTAAACATAAACAAGGTGTTAGGAAAGTGACCATAATCATGTTAGTTATATACACCTTGATAGTGTAATTAACCTGCTTCATTATCATCTCACACACACACACACACACACACACACACACAGACACACACACACACACACACACACACACACACACACACACACTCTAAATTAATCTCTGAAATACAATGACTCATCAATATCAATTTTTATCCTAGATAGAATTTGCTATACTTAAGCCAATCTCTTCGTATACAAAACTACTCAACATACGTACGGCAGATATACACCTAAAAAACATACTTAACGTAGTCATACACAATAATAGAATCAAACTGCTTTATATACCATCTCTCACACAAGGGGCACACAAACCTGTCTCAATCTTTGCCGCAGCGAGAGTCTTGAGTAACGTAGCGTCTCTCTGTGATAATAATTCCTTAATTGGTTTACGTGTGTGAATACCGTGTGGTGGTGGAGAGAAGAGGTAAAGGTAAATACACCTTCAGTTAGTGAGGGAGAACATGACAATGCTATTTTTTTTTACCTACAAGACAGACAGAGAGAGAGAGAGAGAGAGAGAGAGAGAGAGAGAGAGAGGTACAAGTAGATCGATGGATGAAGATGGAGGTAAAGGACTTTTTTCTCTTGTCTTTCAGATCTAAAACATTATATAATTGTCTCCTCTTAATAGTAAAAAGATCAATTTATCTTTTAATATTTTACTGAGTTAACGAGCCACGACATCCAACAAGCTGATAGAGAAAGAGATAAATGGGTTGTTATTGTTGTTTTTATTTTGAACTTTTGAGAGCCACACCGTCCCCCCCAAACTGGTTACAAAGAGATAGGGGGAATTTGTGTTTGATTCTGAGAGCCATACCACCTAACAGCGACATGGGGTGGAGGGGGGCAGGGCTGGAGGGTGGAGTGGGGGCTGGTGGATCGGGTGGAGGGAAGGAGGGCTGGTAGGTTAGTGGAGGGAGAGGAGTGGCTAGTGGGTCGGGGTAGAGGGAAGGAGGCTGTAGGTTAGGGTGGAGGGAGGGAGGGCTGGTGGGTCGGGGGTGGAGGGAAGAGTGCTAGGGGGTTAGGGTGGAGGGAGGGCGGAGGAGGGCCAGGTCAGTAGAGGGAAAGAGGGCTGGTAGGTTAGGTGGAGGGAGGGAGGGCTAGGGTCGGGGTAGAGGGAAGGAGGGCCAGGTTAGGTGGGAGGGAGGAGGAGGCCAGGGTCGGGGTGAGAAGGAGTGCTTGCAGGTTAGGTGAGGGAGGGAGGGCTGGTGGGTCAGTGGAGGGAAGGAGTGCTGGTAGGTTAGGTGGAGGAGGAGGGAGGGCTGGTGGCTGGGGTAGAGGGAAGGAGGAAATATAGGTTAGGGAGGGAGGGAGGGAGGGAGGTTGTGGACTGGGGGTGAGGGAAGGAGGCTGGTAGGTTAGTGGAGGGAGGGAGGCCAGGGATTTGTGGAGGGAAGGAGTGCTGGTAGGTTAGGGTGGAGGGAGGGATGTCTAGTAGGCCGGGGTGAAGTGGGGGCAGGTGTGTTGGGGTGGAGTAAAGACTCCTGGACTCAGGGGATGATGGGTTCAAGGGTGGGGAACAGGTGGGCTCCGGGGAGGGTGAGTTGATGGAGGACAGGTTCAGGGAAGGTGAGCCAGGCAGATGGTTCAGGGAGGGTGAGCTGGTGGGCTCAAAGAAATAAGTTCAGTAAAGAGGGCCAGGGGAAATCAGGTGGGCTCCGGGAGGTGAGTTGATGGGGGATGGTGGTTCAGGGGAGGGTGAGCTGGTGGGTGACAGATGGGTTCAGGGGAGGGTGAGCTGGTGGGTGACAGGTGGGTTCAGGGGACGATGAGCTGGTGGGCTCAAGGCAGAGGGGCCAGGTGGGTTCAGTGTAGGGTGGGCTTGCGGCCTCAGGGGAAGGTGGGCTCAGGAGAAGGAGGGCTGGTGGGTTCAGGAGAGGTGGGGCTGGTTGGCTCAAAAGAGGGATGGCTGGTAGGCTCAGGGGATGGAAGGAAATGCTGGTGGACTCAGGGGATATGCTTCCCGTCTGTGATGATCAGCCAGGCGGGACACAGAGCTTCACAACTCAGCGGGACTGTGGGAGAGAGACGGTGTTTTCTGTGTCGAGACGAGAGTACTCGACTATTTTTTTTTAATATACCTGTATATATATATATATATATATATATATATATATATATATATATATATATATATATATATATATATAATATATATAATATATAATATAATATAATATATAATATATAATATAATATAATATAATATAATGTGTATGTGTGTTACGCTAAATAAGCTTTTAAGGGCAACTGACAGTTTTGCCAAATGGATATATATTATTTTTATTACTACAACTTAATAAAAAATAATTCTTATATATTAAAATTTGCTGTTTCATATAAGACGTCGTTTACTATCAGAAGATCTCCAAATTATACCTCAAGTACATTAGGTTATGTCATGTATAAAACTATTCATTTATATGTTCTGAATTTTGGTATCTACTGTACATGATCGTCCATGACGAGGCAGAAGGTCCATGAAAAGATAAAGTATGTACAGTAGAATTTATTTCTAACTGGTAATTGTCGCTATTTGGTGTAACATGTGTGTGTGTGTGTGTGTGTGTGTGTGTGTGTGTGTGTGTGTGTGTGCACTAATAAAAGAAAAACACGAGGAGATTTCTGGAAAAGTTTTAGTACAAAAATAACTTCAGTTTTTGATCAGATTAAAAGTGCGTTTGACTCGCCGCACCCATCCGTGTCGTTATCGGTGATTGGCTGATTCTATCGGGTCACCGAGTATCAAAACAGAGGTCCTCGCTGATTGGTGGGGCCTTGGCCAATGGGGAGGCTCGAGTGGCAAGTGGGGAAGCTATTCAAGAGCCGAGATATTGTGACTGTTTATTTGATTCAAATTTGAAAACTTATTCAGCGATAACGATTTAATTACAGTGCCAGGTAACCGCACAACCACAGCTTTAGGTGTACTCTAGTTGCCGGTTTAAGGACAATTACATGTGCAGACTGAAGTACAAATACAGTGTAGGTACAGTTAATGGTTTAGGTACAAGTACAGGCTTAGGTAGGGAAGCGGCGATCTAGTGGACACAGCACTCGCCTCCTGTACTCTGGGTCGCTGAATCGATCGTAAGGTACCCATAGCCTTACCAATTGTAAATGGATACCTAATTTTACAGTTTGGGGAGTGAAGAGAGTCGAGTGCAGTGCCCTCTTCTGGACCGACGGTTTAGTGTACAATGTCCCCAATGTGCCGTCAGGTCTGAGATAGTTCAATTACAGGTTAATACAGGTACAGGTCAAGTGCAAATACAGATTTAAGTTAAGTTTATATATCAGTACAAGTATAAGAGCGAGTGTGAAGATAGTGGCTCTCTCTCTCTCTCTCTCTCTCTCTCTCTCTCTCTCTCTCTCTCTCTCTCTCATTACGTCAGTCGTCCTCAGTTTTAATAAGCCCATGTTCGGCGGCCATTTTTACTTTTCACTCTGAGTTGCACTTGTGAGTGGCGCTTCTGAGTGATATTTATGAGTGGCACTTCGGAAGGAATTTCAGCTCCGTTGCGTCAGTACCACCATGTTTTATCATATTGGTGCATAGGTTAATATAGGTGTCTGATTTTATGTGATGGTGAATAATATTATCATAACCCTTTGTGATTCTATGTGACTATGTGATGGTAAACAATATTATCATAACCCTTTGTGATTCTATGTGACTATGTGATGGTAAACAATATTATCATAACCCTTTGTGATTCTATGTGACTATGTGATGGTAGACAATATAACATGGCCTTATGTGACGATATGAGTTACACAGCAAAATCCTAATCAGTTTTAGGGCATGCTGTGTAACTCATTATAACATGGACCTACATGACGCAATATGACATAGTACATCATAACATATTCCTATTTGACGCTATGTGACGCTATGTGACGTTATGTGACGTTTCATGAGGTGAAGTAACCCTCTGTAACGACCACCATCTCCATGTTGGTGTTTCAGGTAGAGTGGCAGCACAACGGAACACAGGTGACCATCTCAGGGCCACGGGGCGGGGTCAGCATCCACACGGAGGCGGGCGTCGGGGTGGTGACGTCACGGCTGTCAGTGGTGCGGGCGGCGCCAGGTGACGCGGGGAACTACACCTGCCACCCACACACCGCCCTCCCCGCTACTACCACAGTCTTCATAGTTGATGGTTAGTCACATGGAGTGAAGGCCAGTAGACTGTGTGTTGTGGTACATTATAGTTGTGTGGTACAGTATAGTAGTGTGGTACAGTGTAGTAGTGTGATACAGTATGGTACAGTATAGTAGTGTGATACAGTATGGTACAGTATTGTAGTGCGGTTCAATGTGATACAGTATAGCAGTTTAGTACATATGGTACAGTATAATAATGTGGTACAGTGTGGTACAGTATAAAAGTGTGATACAGTATAGTAATTTAGTACAGTATTGTACAGTATAGCCTAGTACAGCAGTGTGGTACAGTACAGTAGTGTGGTACAGTGACAGCGTCCCCGTTATTACCCAATAAGTGAGTCGGTACACATCCTGCTGGATAATGTAGTGTTGTCTGTACAGTATTTTGGTGTGTATACGAGTATGCGTGTTTGGTTGTGAAGGTAGGTGTACGCGTGTGTACCTGCTGGTGCATACACACACACACACACACACACACACACCATCAGATTGAATAGAAGCTTTAATGTCATACCTTTCCATTTTATCTGAAGGGTCCCTCGGTACACCTCTAACTCTCCCTCATGGTCACTGCCTCTCTCCATCACAACCAATCAAAACTTCCTCCAAGTAGTCAAGAAGTCTTTTACACAATGACAATTCCTCCCGTAAGTGTTCTCAAAACACTCAGAACACACTAATATATTTTTATCAGTCGCAGTCTTTTCTTAAAGTGTCACTTAAGGAGGGGAAGAATTTACGTTCTCAGAGTATAAAGGAGTAAACGGCATCGTAAAATACGGTAATGTTGCCATGGTGACCACTCTGATAAACCAATCACGTGACAGAATGTAAAGGAGTTTTTAAACGCCTGATTTTGGATTTTTTTTTAAGTTGTTTTGTGTTTTATTTGGTAATATATTTCTCCAAAATTATACGGAATTCTTTGCCTTTTCTCTCTTCTTTCTTTTACATTAAAAATTAATTCTTGTTATTTTTCTCTATGATAAACCAAGCACGTGACAGAGATTTTTTTAACGCTGGATTTGTAGATTTTTTTTTTCCTATTTAGTATAAAAGAGCTAAAACCCACCTGAGGTATTGCTTATTCTTGTCTCTTTTTAGATGAGAGATTATATTTTGTTTTTACTTTTCTTTCTGTTTTACATGAGTCTGGTTTAAACACGGGCTGGTCACCTCTGCTATGAACACTACTGTGTGTGTTAAGGTTGTGTGTTGCTGCCACCACACGTCCTGGTACATTATGTAAATTCAAAACATATATTCAGTAGTAACAGTACAAACGCTGGTGCAGACACTTACAGCCAGCAGCAGTATAATATTTTAAAGAAACCGTATCAAAAATCCATTAAGCTTCATTCAAATTTAGATACAAAACATTACAGAAACAATAGTACTAGCACAATTACAGGTGAAGGTACAGGTACAGGTATTTTTTTAGCTAATAGAAGTATCATAATATCAATAAAAATGTATCTAAAATTGCTTAATTTATATTCAAATTCAGATTCAGTTTTCAAACATTTAACAGGAGACAGCACAGGTACACGGGTTCAGGACAAACACTGATACAGGTATTTCTCCCAAGTGTATTACCACAAACTGTGATTTTGGCTGAGTGTTTGTGACCTTAACTATTTACCAACATACAAATGATCCATAGCGTATGAGACAACAACAAAAACAATCTCGGATTAAAATCATGTCGCCGCGTGTCTGCGTTTCCATGAAGTCGAAAACATGTTATTTCACCGAAGATCCTCAATCTCCCGTGGTTTAGATAATGGATCGTTACGATTATCATACTCGCGTGAGGTGCTGCGAGGATCAACGTCTCTGCCAAGTTTCAACAAAATCTATCCATCCGAGGAGGAGTTATCACATTGGTACGACGGATACTTCCACGGTCAGGTGAACGACACGCTCGAATCCCTAACATCCTACGAACGCCGCAAGACGACTGGACGAGAGATAACCCGGGGAAATGGGGCGAGAGTGAGAGAGAGCAAATTACAACCCATTTAATTTAATGAAAAAGCATTGTCACGTAATGGGACAATTTGCATTAAAATCAGCGCACGCCCAATGTAAAACGCCCAAGTGAATATCGGGTCATATCAGGTCGTTATTACCATAATAAATGAATATGAAATGTAATATATTTTCCACTGAAGATAATGGGCGTGTTTTTCGTTTTTCCATTCAAATTAGAGGAAGTGTGTGACCAGAGGTAAGGTGCAGGTACGGCTTTAAGTACACATACGGTACAGGGTACGTGTAAGGCTTTAAGTACACATACGGTACAGGGTACGTGTAAGGCTTTAAGTACACATACGGTACTAAGTACTTGTATGGCTTTAAGTACACATAGGATACAGGGTACACGTCTGGGTTTAGGGAACATGTAGGGGTTTTAATACAGGTTCAGATATAAGAGAGTGCCAGTGCAGGCGAAAAACGTTCGTCTGGCGTAACTTTCAAAAGGTGTTCAGTATTGGTTGGAGAATGGAGCGGCAGGCACTGTTGACTGCTGGTGGAGGCGCTGTGAGGGGACACCTGAAGATAGAAATGTCTTACCAATATCTTAGGTTCATACGAGCAATCAGCACCGCCTGGCGAATCCCCTCCATCCTCAGTCGAACGTTCGCCTGCCTCTCCTCCACCCCAGAATGACACACTTAAGGAAACTACGCCAGACGAACGTTCGACCGCTTACAGAGGGCAGTAGCCTCTCTCCTGCCTGAGGCGTCTTTCTCTCCCCGTCTTGACTATGTTTATGGAGACATTTACACACACATTTACATCTTATTAACATTTACACACATATCGTATACATTTACACACACATTTTAACCTTATATTTGCACACGCATTCACAACCTTATTGATATTTACACACGGACACACATTAACCTCTTTTTTTTAACATTTACACCCATATTTACATATTATACACATTTACAACCTTTATACATTTACATTACCATTTACACACATTTACATCGTATAGACATTTACACACACATCACTATTCCGCGCTAAGAGTTGAAATAATTTAACCAAACACATAAATTTGTTTCCAGTACGACTTAAATTTTCTTTGACTGATCTGAACGAGTTGTTTACAAATATACCGGGACTTGTTGTTGTTGTTGTTGTTGTTGTATCTCGATTTAGGTGTTCCAGTTGCAGTGTACGATGATATAACCCCTTGAGTATGATGATTCAACCCTTTGTGTACGATGAATTAACCCCTTAAGAATGATAACTTAACCTCTTGAGTACGATGATTTAACCCCTTGAATACGATGATTCAACCCCTGGAGTATGATAATTTAACCCCATGAGTACGATAACTTAATCCCATGAGTACGATAACTTAACACCATCAGTACGATAACTTAACCCCATGAATACGATGACTTAACCCCTCGACTACGATAACTAAAGTACTAAGCATAAATATATCCCATTCGTACATTCGTAAAGCTTAAGAAAAATAATTAAAAAATAAAAAATTCGCCCTCTATAAATTTGATTCTTGGCAACACTATTTAATAATCATGAAGTACGATACGTTCTTACCACACACGGCAGCACATCGAGTTACGCTTCACAATTAATACATACAACTGCACTGCCAGATGTACACCTAAAGCTAAATACTTCATGAAGTTAAGAATAGCTCATTAATTAATTACCCTTATTACCCCTTAAATATCTAATTCCCCCTCCCCTGACCCATCCCCCTACCCCCTCCCTTGGCCTCCCAGACCCATCTCCTCACCCCCTTCCCCCTGACCTCCCTCACCCATCCCCCTACCCCCCTGACCCCTCAACCCCCCCCTGACCCCCTCGTCAAGGTGTCTCATTATACCTCATTATAACAACAGCCTAAAAATCCTCACAGTGGAACCGTCTTGGCACGTCACCCAGCCATACACACCATTAGAGGCAGATGGCGTGAAATGCCTTTGGAAATGCCTTTGAGAATTGATGAGTGAGTTTCCTTTACAAACTTATGATCAAAGACTCTTACCCCCCCCCCACAGCCATCTCTGCAATCTCTCTCTCTCTCTCTCTCTGTCTCTGTCTCTCTCTCTGTCTCTCTCTCTCTCTCTCTCTCTACTTCTCTCAGTCTCCTCTCATCTTTCTCCTTTTCCTCTTCCCTTACGACGTCTCCTTTCCACTTTACTCTAATTTCCTCTCACCTCTCAATTCTTTTATCCGTCCCTCTCTCCACTCTTACTCTCACCCTCCCTTATCTCACCCCTGCTCTCTCTCCATCTCCCCACTCTCATCTCCCTCCTCACCTCTCCCATCACCCCTTCCCTTTCCACCTCACTCTCAATTCTTCCTTTTCCACCTCACTCTATCTGCCCCCTCTCACCCTCTTACCCTTCCCTCCTCCCTCACCCCCACCCCTTCCCTCTCACCTCCCCCCCTCCTCCCCCTCTCCCCACACCTCACCCTTTCCTCTCACCCTCCCCCCTCTCCCCTCACCCCTTCCCTCTCCACTCCACTCTCCTTCACCTCCGTCTCCTCTCTCCCCTCACCCTTCCCTCTCATCTTTTCTCCACCTTTCCCTCGCCTCCTCACTCCCACTCGCCCTCTCACCCTTACCCATCCCATTCATCTCTCCCTCACCCTTCTCCCTCTCGTTTCACCCTCTCCTCTCTCCCTCACCCTTCCCTCTCCACCTCCCACTCAACTCAAAGCGCTTGGATCACCCGTTGTCACTCTCCCTACTTCTGGCTTATCCATCCCAGCGTTTCCACATGAAACTATTGACTAGAAAAATCCTCTCGTGATTTCTGTGCAATTTTTTTTAGTTCCTCTTGTTTTTGTATTATTATTATTATTATTATTTATTTTTTTATTATTTTTATCTTTATTATCGATTTTCTTATAATTTTCCTTATCAATTATATATACTTTATTGTTCAGGTTTTTTTATTACTTAGTTTATCTTCTTTATGTTTTGTTTATGTTTTTATTTGTTTTGTTTGTGTTAATTAGGTAATATCCTTGTATCTTTTTATTTTCTGTTTATTTATTTATCTTATTTTTATTTATGTATTTCCTTCCTGACTCTCCTCATCTCTTCATTCCTTCAGTATAGTTCCTTCATGTGTGTGTGTGTGTGTGTGTGTGTGTGTGTGTGTGTGTGTGTGTGTGTGTGTGTAAATATGCATCAATGCTTGTATGGGTGTACATGTGTGTTTATATGTGCGTTCGTATATGTGTGTTTATGTGTATATATGTGTTTATATAAATGTGTGTTCGTATATGTGTTTATATATGCGTGTATATGTGTGTTTATATATGCGTTCGTATATGTGTGTTTTTATGTGTGTATGTGTTTATATATGCGTGTGTATGTGCGTTTATATGTGCGTTCGACTATGTACGTTTACGATGTTTTTCTTCAAGATTTAATGTGTTTATCAGAATAAATTGGAGAAAAGTTGTCCTGATCATAAAGGTCATTTTCCTTTGTGGTGAGAATGTGACAATAGATATGAACGACTCAGTGGGTCGTGTGAGAGCACCTCTGACCCTCCGCCACCACAACCACTGAAATAACACCACTGGCACTACCACCACAACCACTTGCAACACAACTGGTACCACCACAACCACTTGCAACACAACTGGTACCACCACAACCACTCTGCAACACAACTGGTACCACCATAACCATTGAAACAACACCACTACCACCACAACCACTGAAACAACACCACTGGCACTACCACCACAACCACTGAAACAACACCACTACCACCACTCCCACAGCGCTCCACTTCAAGCGTTTCCGAACAGTGTTTACCAATCCTCCCAGGTTTTGCGTCTCTCCCACGACCACAACTTTCAATTTCATTCATCCATCCCAATTTCTGCCTTCCTTTTGTCCCCCAACCCTCAGTTTTGCTTATCTAACCTAACCTAACCTATCAGTAAACCCTAACTTCAACCTTCTCCTGTGGAATTCTACCTTGTGAGGGCGTCGATCAGTTGTATGCTCGAAGTGTTCACGTTTCTCACTTGTACCGTACAACTAAAAGTAATGTTCCGTTAGGTTAGGTTAGATTAGGTCAGGTCAGGTCAGGTCAGGTCAGGTTAGTCTCCAAGATTATTGAATACAGTATTTGCTTGAGCTAATCGTGTTTTAATTTTTCTCACACTTACCATTGCATTTTATAGTTGTTTTAGGATCCACTATTATTTCCATTTATTTAAATCAACTCTGATCTTCCATAACTTTTATTTCAAGGTTTATTTTTGATGTGGACGTAATCATTATTTTCGTCTTTACATCGTTAACTCATAAAGTATATTATTATCCTCTTTTCAGTAATCTATTGACCTGTTTGTGAAATGCCTCTTTAGTAACTGTAATAAGAGGAGTTCTTTTGTATATCGAGTTATTTATTTTACTTTACCGTCAGCTTTTATACTGTTCTCCCTTCCGGCAACGTCTCTCTTTAAAAATTCATAATTGATGTTGATATGATTAATTTATTTTTAGTCGTAATATATCCACCATTATTATGTATTTCACTTCAAGGCAGCATATTGTTATTAAATTCTACTTTACCAATTTCATTTTCAAAGTCCATGAAACATATACACGAATGCATATGAACTTCTAAAGCTTTTCACTTACAAATCTCAAGCCAGAGTTAACGAAAAGAACTCTGCCTGAGTCTGCCCAATATACCTGTACACAGCTAGTTACTCTCGGGTTAACAAGAATAATACCCACATTTATCTCAGGCTATTCTTACCACCTGAATGTAGTGATAGTTAAATAATTTTCAGTAATGATATTTCAACCAGTCCAATTATTGTCCATCTTATTTCAACAGATCTCAAGATGTTCTACCGCAGCCTTTACAACTCCTTAATATATCCTTACATTCCAAATTCATATTCTTAGTTTATGTTTCCTCATGTAGTACCGAAGATTTCATATGGCTATTCATTGCCTAAGGCTTTGTTTTGCACACGCAGTAGTACGTATTAACTCTCTGTGCTACACTGCCAGCAAGTATGTGAGGCAGGCAATGTGACTGGTCTCATAAGTGATATAACTCTAACAGGAACAGCCGAAAATCGTCTATAATTCCTGTCCATGTTTGTTCTAGGACAACACTTGAAATTGGTGGGTAGGAAGCACAATGACTTTCATCACCAGAAGAAAAAGCTGGGAATGAGTTATGGAAGGTAGAGGTCGCTCATGTCTCACTCTGGAGATGAACCATGCAGCCCACTACAACCAACAACAAAATCACTGTACCTGACTATAACCGCTCCAAACACTACATATATCTGTAAAAACCACTGAACTCTCTACCACACAATATATAATGGTTGCCCCTAGTGTACCAGGATGGCCGGCCCTAGGGCCACCTAGGCGGGAATTTGTTTAAGGTGTAAAAGCTGTCGCCAACACAATAACCACACCCTAAGTTAACGAGTTGCATGACCCAGTGTCAAGGACTATTCCGAGAAGACCGGACAACTCGCCAACTGCACTGCCTAACCATTACCCCGGAACACGATCCGCAAATCGATTAACATCCTGGTTCCCAATTACTGCTGGGTAGACAGAGGCAAATGACGTCAAGGAGCTTGCCCATAGTTTCACCCTGCCAGGGAATCGAACCCGAGTCCACTCGCTTGAGAGGTGAGCATACTGACCATTGTACCACATTAAAAACAACCACAACATCATATCTACTGTCATATTTTACAGCTTTCTAAACCACAAACACACATACATCTTCGTCTGTGTGAGTGAGAGTGCCAGACAGCCGGACATAAAGATAGAGACAGAAAAAAATCTTAACCAACAATGACCTAGAAATTCCGATTCCATTAATTCCGCTTAACAAGTTTTTCATTGTGGTAATAGCCGCGGAAGAGACCAGCCAGTGCCCAATTCCCTGAAAATTGCCCGTCACTTCCGAGGTCCAGTGGCGACAAATTTACCGAAACCCATCACTAAAGTAGACTACAATTTTACACCATATATAATACTGAAAGTAATATTATCGTCCACCATTGCATCTCCTAAAAGATCATAGTTGACAACATACGTCAAGTAGTTATCATTGTACGTCAGGTAGTTAACATCATACACTTTTCACTAGGGAGTCAACATTATATGGCATGCGGTTAACATCGTCCTTGAAGCCGTTATTAAGCTAATTGTCTCCCAAAACAGAACAGTTCCCAGCAGCGATGCACCACGAGAGCGGGGCGGAGCAACACAACCATCATTGGCTAATCAGCGCCGCCGTCCTCCTGAACCTCGTCCTCTTCGCTGCTAGATGATGTGTCTGACCAATCACAACTCTGCATTTTGTACACACTGCGTTTTTGTATGCGTTGCTCTGACTACCCCCATTGTTTACTGTACTTTGTATTTCCCTGAGGATTTAAAGGTAACGTGAAGAGTAATATATGTGAGAGATGTAATTGTATATTATATATACTGTCAAAGGTATTTGTGTATTAATTCTTAATTAATATAATGTATTACAAGCCACTACAGCCTTTTATTGATGCAAACATATGTATACCAGTACAGTATTACTTGTTACTCACGCCGAGGTCGTGTTGGTACTGTAGTAATGTATACCTGTATATGTATATCCTCAGCGTATTTCAAAAGCGGGAAGAATTACAATGATTTTACTTAAGTGTGGTGGTTATAAATTAATTATCAGCTGGCTGGAGATAACTAAGGTTGGAAATGGGTAAACAATGTCTGGTCCTACAGTTAACAAAAAAAAAATCATAAATCTGCACCCCTGAGTGTAACGACCTAGGCACTGATTGAGGCCATGTTCATTTGGTAAGGTTGGTTCTTCTGATTGTGTGATGCATTGTGTAACCAATAATGTATTATGTATATCACGTATAGTTAATACAGAGAAATTACTAGGAATACATAATTATAAAACCCAAATATTTGTCAGAATTCTTCGCCCCAGTGTGTCATATTGTATAACACTGTAAAGGTGCAGAATTTTCTTTGTTAACCGTACATTGTTTACCCATTTCCACTCTTAGTTGTCTTGACTCAGCTGACAATCAATAACCACCACACACAGTAGTTCACAAGTGATGTAAAATAGTTCGACCTGCCCTCAGACAGAGAAGATCTCTGGCGGCAGGAAGTCACACCAAAGCTTACCCCCGCCTGAGTTTACCGGTTCTTAGTTAGTTGTTCCTGGTCTCTCATAGAGTCGCCTTCGTCGCTTCAGCTCAGTCGGTTCCTGACAGCTAAGTGTGGTTATTCATTTGATCACATTCATGTTACTTTTCCCATTTATTTTGAATTTCAATTGTGCGTTTCTTATATTAGTTTTCTTGTGGGGATTTATATTCTGTTAAAGCTGTGTTCCTTTTCTTTCACTTTGTTTCAACCGTGTGATTATTTTCTTTAATATAAGTTTATATGAAACGTATCCTTAAAGTTATCTACCCGTTATTGCTACGTCTTTCATTCAAAGAGCTATGATGTTTGACCTGGAAAAGAAAACTGAGGAATTAATTAAGCCTCACTACGAGTTACAAGAACTTGGCAAATTTAATGGCGTTAATGGAAGGTTCTACTTATTACAGTTCTTAGGCGATCCAAACCCCTAGACAGAGTCAATGAAATCCTGAATCCAGACAAAGTTTTCATGAAATCCTGAATCCAGACAAAGTTTTCAGTCGCGTACGTATATATATATATATATATATATATATATATATATATATATATATATATATATATATATATATATATATATCTTGATAAATCACGGGAAAAGAAACAACAGAGCTCCGTTGTTTCCCTTTCCATTTATCAAATATACGTTTTCATTGTGATTTACATGAAATATATATATATATATACATATATATATATATATATATAAATAAAGTGTGTGTGCCAGTTTTTGCGACTTTCCTTGTGTGCCTGTACGTTTCTGTCCATGTACGCACATGTGTGTACGCGCGCGTGTGTGTAATGTAGCACCACAGAATATGGTAATGCTGAAGAGTTTGTTGACACAGATGAAATTATAACTTGCCCCTTAACCCACCCTGCTCAAGCCCACCACCACCCCTCTAACCCACCATACCCACCACCACCCTAACCCTACCCACCACCACCCCTAACCCACCTACCCACCACCCTATCCCCACCCGACGTAAGCCACCCACCACCAGCCTAACCCACCATAACCTCGACACCTACCAACCTACTAATCCCACATCCACCCACCCACCCACCTTGTCTACCTACCTTGTCTACCTACCTGGGGGCATAGGATGAGAGGTACCACTAATATGAAGGGCGAAAACGGGCCTTAAAACCCGACAAATTGCAACCTATTACAGCTAATGGGGCCAGAAGCCTCCCAAGACTTTTTTCCACCTAACATTACGGCAACATAAGAGGTGGTGAGGAGGAACGTGGGAGGAGGGAGGGAAGGGGAGGGCGTAGGGTAGACAACAAGGTAGGAGGAGAGGGTGAGCAAGGGTGTAGAGGAGGCAACAAGGTAGGGAGAGGGGTTATGAGTAGGATGAGAGGGGGTGAGGGAGTAGGGAAAAGAGCAACGCAGGTAGAATGTTATGAGTGGGGTGAGAGGTGTGGGTGAGGTAGAAAAGGAAGATATGGGAGAGAGGGGAGGGGGTGTGTGAGGGGTAAGGGTCAGGGAGAGGTGAGAGAGAGTGAGAATGTAGGGCTGAAGGGATGAGTGAGGGAGAGATGAAGGACGGGGTGGGGGTGAGAGTAAGCGTTAGAGAGAGGTGAGGGAGTGAGAGACGGGGTGAGGGAGTGAGGGAGGGAGGATAAGTGAAGGGAGTAGGGAGAAGTACTGGGGTTAGGGGGTGGGCTTGAGTAGGGTGGGTTAGAGAGTGGTGATGGGTAGGGTGGGTTAGGGGGGTGGTGGTGGGGCTTGAGTAGAGTGGGTTAGTGGGGGTGGTGGTGAGTTGGTAGGGTGGGTTAGTGGGGGTGGTGGTGGGTAGGGTGGGCTATTGGGGGTGGTGGTGGGTATTGGGTTAGAGGGGTGGTGGTGGGTGTAGAGTGGGCTAGTGGGGTGGTGGTGGGCTTGAGTAGGAGGTGGGTTAGTGGGGGTGGTGGTGGGTAGGGTGGGTTAGGGGGGCAGTGGTGGGCTTGAATAGGTGGGTTAGGGGGGTGGTGGTGGGCTTGAGTAGGGTGGGTTAGTGGGGGTGGTGATGGGTGGTAGGGTGGGTTAGGGGGTGGTGGTGGTGGGCTTGAGTAGAGTGGGTTAGTGGGGGTGGTGGTGGGCTTGAGTAGGGTGGGTTAGAGGGGGTGGTGGTGGGCTTGAGTAGGGTGAATAGGATAAGTTAGAGGGGGAGCTATAATTTCATCTGTGTCAACAAACTCTTTCAACATTACCATATTCCATAATCTATGGTACTACATTACACATACACACACACACACACACACACACACACACACACACACACGGACTCTTACGCACACAAATAACTCCCATCTACCACCACACGACCACCACCACCACCACGCAAGCACCACAACCACCACATTTACCACCACCACACGACCAATGCCCATGCACCACCACCACCACACTCCCACAAGCACTCGGTACATTTAACAGAGACAAGTGATGTTCATTTTGGATGAGAAAAACTGAAAATTAAACCAGAAGAATATAAAAGATTTGCAAGAGGCCAAGTCATAGCGAACGCCATTGCAAAAAGGAGTGAATCTTGGAGACGTTTACAAAGCTTCTCTCTTTTACTTTTATCTCCTAACTGGTGCTGAGTGACAGTCTCCCTCTTGGATACAGTCTCAGTGTAACGTTGATGCCATTTTTAGCACGTAAGATATATAACTTTTAGCTTAAGTTACCCTGTTAGGTTCATTCTTACAGCTCTAGTTACTGTACGATCGTTTGAGAATCCTGGGAGACAGTTACAAATTCTGGGACATTAGGAGAGTTGTGGTTATGATGAGTGAAGCAATTTACACTTGTTAAGATGGTGAAGGGGTGCGTGTGTGTTCCAGAGTTGGTGAATCTTCCACACTACTGAAACTTTTCTCTCTGTAACTTGAGAATCTATATAAGGCCACAACGAGATGAACGTCCTTACTTCCTGCGTCCAATGATGTTTATTCTTCGTCTTCTATCCATTCTTTTTCTTTTCTGTGTATCATTATTCTTTTCCTGTCTGTCTGTCTGTCTTTCTTCTCCCTTATTTTTAGGGTGCAGAAGTGTAGAAGATTAAGTCCCCTCCCACTAAATCACCAGCCAATAAGATCACAGGAAAACAACAGGTTATATCCACTCTTGATAAGCTCCTTATACCCTAACAAACTCCGCCCAGTCTGACAAGCTCCACCCACGGCGACATAGCTCCGCCCACTACAAGTTCCACCTACTTGACAAGCTCCACTCACTGTGATAAGCTCCACCCATTTCAAAAAGTTCCGCCCACTCCGACAAGCTTCACATGTTCCAGCAAGCTCTACCAACTCACATTTTGCTTGACTGCACTTTATTCACGCTTAACTATTGAGGAATTCACCACTATTGGTTCTAACATCTTCAACAGTATAATAAAGTTAGGTTAAATTAGGTTAGTTTAAATTAGGTTAGGTTAGATTAGGTTAGTTTAAATTAGGTTAGGTTAGATTAGGTTAAATTAAGTTTAGGTTAGGTTAGGTTAGCTTAGTTTGGGTTTATACATAGGATGAAACTGTTCTGGAGAGGACTGTAACACGACAAGCCAAAGGGAACTCGGTGGATATGTTTGCTTGAGTGTCAAAGTGAGGGGAGCTTGTCGGAGTGGGAGGAGCTTGTCCGAGTGAGAGCTTATCTGAGTGGGAGAAGCTTGTCTGAGTGGGAGGAGCTTATCGCACTGGGTGGAACTTGTCGGAGTGGGAGGAGCTTGTCCGAGTGGGAGGAGCTTGTCGGAGTGGGAGGAGCTTATCGTACTGGGTGGAACTTGTCGGAGTGGGTGGAACTTGTCGGAGTGGGAGGAGCTTATCGGCTTATCGGAGTGGGAGGAGCTTATCGTAGTGGGTGGAGCTTGTCGGAGTGGGAGGAGCTTATCAAAATGGGAGGAGCTTGTCGGAGTGGGAGGAGCTTGTCTGAGTGGGTGGAACTTGTAGGAGTGGATGGAGCTTGTCTGAGTGGATGGAGCTTGTCTGAGTGGGAGGAGCTTGTCGAAATAACAATAGCTTGTCAGGGCGGGGCTAAGATTCTTGGAGTGGACAAAACTGATCAGAGTGGGCTGAGTATGTCAGAGTGGGAGGAGCTTGTTAGAGAAGAAATAGCTTGTCGGTTTGAGTAGGGTTTATCAGTGGGAGTAGCTAGTCTTCGGTGTGAGTGGGGCTTGTTAGAGTGGGCGGATCCTGTCTGAGTGGATTGAGCTTGTTGGATAATGAGTTACTTTTGTTGATGTGGTCGGAGTGGGGAGGAGCTTATCAGAGTGGGAGGAGCTTATCGGAATGGGTGGGAGTTTTATCGGAGTGGGAGGAGTTTGTCCGAGTTAGCGGAACTTGAGGATCTCTCTACTTGATATGGATTAATGTTAACCGCCTATACGCATGTTGAAACCTCTGTACCTGAGCCAGTAGTCAACACATAGATCCCTGCTGACATACAACAGTTGGAAGGACTAGACGAACGACAAAGAGCCAAAAAAAAACAAAAAAAATAGAAAACGCAAATTAAAGTTTAGAGGGAAATTTTGAAGATTACAATATTATAATAAACGTATCACAAGTCGTTTTCTCGCTTTTTTTTTCTATTTAATGGTAAATTTTAAAAGTCTATAGAAAGGTGAGCATTTTGATTAAGAGTGAATTAATATTTCCAACGTTTATATTAATATGTCGTTTCACCCTAGCTTGCCACACACACACACACACACACACACACACACACACGGCTGGGAATCCGCACATCACTATTGGAAATTGGAGATTGTGACACCGGTGGATTTTCTCACTCTCTCTCTCTCTCTCTCTCTCTCTCTCTCTCTCTCTCACTCTCTCTCTCCCTCGATTCACAGCTTCCCTTTCCGGGTAGTGGGATAGATATAGATTGAGACAAACATTCGGATAGAGAGAGAGAGAAAGGACGTATTTTCTCTCTTGTTTTTCACGTCACTCTTTCCGTCTTCTCATGAAACAGAAAAATAAAAACATCAGGGAGACGAAGAACTTAAGAAAGAAGGAAAGAGTGAGGTGATATTTTCAAGTATTTTGGTCTCTCTCTCTCTCTCTCTCTCTCTCTCTCTCTCTCTCTCTCTCTCTCTCTCACATTTCAGTGCTTCCCTCGCTACCTATATAAATAAGAGTCGCCAAGAAATAGACAGAGGGGCTTGTAAATATAAAAGACAGAACCAGAAATAAGAGATAGATAACTTTCAAGGAACTACACTTTCTCTATCTCTCACCCTACAGCACACCCTTGACCACCTTGAGAGAAAAAAGACAATTAATATCATGATGAAACAGACAGACAAACAGACAGGAAGAGACAGAGGGAAAGAGGAAGAGATAGACAGAGAGCGAGATAGTCAGTAATTTAACGTCTTCTTTACGTTGTATTGATGAAGTCAGCTGGCATGAATACACTGTGCCACATGTTGTAAATACAGTACATCTCCCACAGAGTTAACGAAGATAAAAATCAATGCTATCACCCTAACGAAGACTTAGTAAGCTAGTATACTTAATCTGACCTAAATTCAACGTACACTAATTCAAAATATACAGCTGGCCTTGATGGTGAAATAAATTTAGGCATGGCACCATCGTATCCAGCTAGAGAAAGAAGAATACACGCTATGTAGAAAGATGAAAACAAAATCACTAATGATGTCAGAAGCAGAGGAAAACAAGTTGAGAA
Organism: Homarus americanus; assembly: GCF_018991925.1. Classification (NCBI taxonomy): domain Eukaryota; kingdom Metazoa; phylum Arthropoda; class Malacostraca; order Decapoda; family Nephropidae; genus Homarus; species Homarus americanus. The sequence goes on along the minus strand of NW_024711526.1, from coordinate 23,457 downwards.
AAGTCTTAATGAGGATCCTTGCAAAACATGATTATCTGAGCATTATACTGGGGAATGGATGGGAGAAATTAGTTGGGTGACGTCACCTCCACCAGTTTCTTAGTATTTGAGACGTATCTCCCGTTGTCACGTAGGATACAAGCAAATTTTATATCGCTTTAGTTTAATTAATACCTTGGGAAATAATGAGTTATACGGATATGTGTAACTTAATGGCTAATACGTTAAAGTATACATTATCACTTATAATACTAATGACTTGTTGTCTAAGGTAATTTGTATTATGCAAATATGAATATATGTTATAACAGTATCAACAAAATACACACACGTGCACACACACACACACACACACACACCGTACGTAAACAAACATAACAACGGGTCGAGAGTGTTCAACAGCTGACCTCTCACATTCAGGGTCCACCAGCGGGGAGATGGATGGTATGTCAGCGACAACCGAGAAGAATGTGTGGGCTGGGTGGTGGTGGTGGTGGTGGTGGTAGTGAATTTGAATTTTGCCATTTACAGCTGTTAGTTTGTTGTGCACCCCATACTCATCCTGTGAGCGGTAGCGCCAAAGGATTACAGAGTATGGTTTACAACGGGTCAGAATAATTAACCCCCGTGGTCAGGATATTATGGCACTGAATGTTCCACAGTATTTCAAATAAATTCTTTGTTTAGTTCTATAAATAGAGGGTAACTTATTCACAACTGCGTGAGTACAGGAGTGTGAGGCAGTATGTCTGGCCGCACATTTTGTTATTCACATTTGCGTGAGAAGTATTCATGTACATTGTGTGTTTGGTTCTATACATGGGAACTGATATAGCTACTAAGTGCAAAAAAAGTGGATACAATCTTAATACTGTATGTCGGCCATATTGCCAATAGAGATAAAGTGTTGTGCCATTTCAGTGTTTCACACACACAGTGTGCTTAGACCTGTCACTTAAAGGTTCTATTTTCACATAGTCGAGGCCACACATTTTACATTTAGTCTTGTTCACATCTGCCTGAGGGACATACTGTCAGAGGTACTTATATCCTAAGCCTACCGGTTACATCATCTTGTAATCTAGTGATCTTGTTACTTGCTCCACATACATGTTTCATTTGATACATCTCATCATGGTAAACTATGGATCGACTAGTGCCTGTTTGCACTTGCCTGCTTGCGTCAAATTCATCAATAAGTTCCTTCCTAATTACAGTTTTAAGGGTTCTTTTTGATAGACCAACATTGTATTCAACAGTGTCTTTGTTAGACGCGAGTTTGGCGAGGGCATCAACTCTGTCATGTTCTTTGAGGCCTGTGTACAGTTTGGTCTTGACACCCCGGTCAACAAGGTACGCATATTTGTGTCTGGCTTCAGAGACAAGCGCTTGACAACTTGAGTTGAGGGTTTCAAGTGCAAGTAGTGAGGATAGAGAGTCAGTGATGATGAGACTGTCATTGACAGTTCAGGTTTCAATGAATTTGATAATTGTGAGTATGGCAACTAATTCAGTTTGTATAGTGGATGCCCAGTTATTAATTTTAACTTCCTTTTAATTGCATTACCGTTAGGTTGAGTCACAACAATAGCACTTCCAGCCCTCCCACAGGCGGTGTTAAGAGATCCATCAGTGTAGATGGTCTGTGTGATATTATCATCAGTCTGTAGGGTGTGTATGTGTTCAAGCGCTCTCACTTTGACAATGTGTTGGGTATAAATACTTTGTATAATATTTTTTGGGGACTGATATGTCAGTATTGTGATATCGAAGGGAACTGTCCGCCAGGATGGAAGGAAGTGCTGTTGTGTCTCAACTTTGTATAGGTGGTTTAATCCAAACATCTTCATATGTGTAGCTGTAATTTGGATCCATTTAGATTTACCAGTCACATGGTTCATACATTCTAGCAATTTTAAGGAAACAATGTTATCAGATGTTGGTAGTGGTAGTGGTAGTATTGAAACATTATTTAGCCAGTAAAATACAGAGTGGATATTGTTGACATGGCTGAGCCAAGTGAGAGCCTGAGCTCTCTTAGTGGCACCTGATATATACTGTATATTTATCTCAAGGAAGTATTATATAACATTTATTATCATCTGGATTACTGCATGTAACAGGGTGTTGGTAAATACATATTGGAATGTTACCACGTAAACTCGTTTATCACTTTTTTAATTTCGTTTATATTATAAATATATACACATTTTACAGTAGTTGATATACAGTTATGTGATAAGTTGGTGGAAGCGAAACAACATGGGTTGTGTTGGGGTGAAACAAAGGGCAGACAGTCAGGATCATGTCTTGTCGGCAAAATATATTATTGTTACACTGATAATTTATCTCAACGTGACAATATATGACATAGTGGTTTCCAATGGTACAGTAAAAGTATAAAAGTGAGTGTTACAAAGTTATTAATACTTGGACAATAGACATCTTTTAAGAGATGATTTAAAGGAAGCTGTGGTGATGGTGGTGATGGTGGCATGAGCGACGGCGACGGCAACAATAAAGTGTACCAAAGAGGGAGTGATAACAGATAGATAGATAGATTAGAAAAAAAGAAAGAACTCACAGAAGAATATAGAAAACTCTTAACCCAGAAAGAAAAAGAAAGTGAAAGCAACAACACAACATCAATTGCCAGTCATATCTTTGTTGTGCTGTCAAGACACACCTGTACATACAGGTACTCGTCTGTCCAACGCTCACCAACTCCTACAAAACACAAATGGTTTCTATTCACGGGGAAGAGGACACCTGACCCTCTATGGCTGACTGTTGTTCCATTTCCATCTTTATTTCCCTTTAAGCCATGGATATTTTTCACCAACGCTTTCTAATTATTTAAAATGTCCATCTCTATTTCCCTGTTAAATGATGAAGGTAAATGTCCCCACCGCTCTCTTTAGCCCAAGTAAATTCAAGGCGTTAGAGATCCACGTTACAGCCTCGCTCTCCGTGTCTGTCTCCCGGTAAGTGATGGAGACACAACAGCCCGGCCCAGCTGTCCCCCTCTTCATGAATTTCAAAACTTCCGTCGGGTCCAATGTATTACTTTGGGTATTGAGGACCTCAGATGGTTGGGCCAGGTGTGTTTCGTGTGTATATTTTGATTAACAGTCAATGGGAGGTCGTGACGCCATGACTCCATTTTTTTGGGGAGGGGGGAGGCTTTAATTACCAGGGATCATGATATACACAGACCCTCATGGTGTACTGTACAAAATGCCATATACGGTACACAAAAGTAAGGCTGATTACCCTACCAAAGGCGTGATTAACTAACACTCAGGTAGTTACCATAACTGCAGCGCTCTGATTGGTCCAACACCTGACTGGATTTTATATATAAAAATCATGACATTAAAAGTCAGCAATGTGTGTAGGACAGTGAGCTGCTGTTGGGCGAGGAGTATGCTACCTGTTGTTCAGTGGACCTCCGGCAGACTAAAGGTGTGTGTCGTGCTGGCCTAACACTTTACTGACCTGAGTTAGCGCATGTGCAGTACCTTTATTACTGAGGCCCAGCACCTGACAGCTCATAGCTGGTAACGTTAAATGTGTTATATAGAACGTGGTGTCCACGACGACACACTGAACCTTGGTCCACCATCCGAATTTTTATTTTAACACTTTTGGTTTAACACGGTTTACCTATACCCTATATATATATATATATATATATATATATATATATATATATATATATATATATATATATATATATATATATATATATATATATTTCATGTAAATCACAATGAAAACGTGGATAAGATAAATCTTGATAAAATCACACGAAAATGGAAACAACGGTGCCTTATATTATCTTATGTCTTATATATATATATATATATATATATATATATATATATATATATATATATACAGAGGTGGTTGGTAACGAAATAATCTTACTTCATCGCCGAGCTCAAAGAATCTTTTGAATAAATGTGTTATTTGAAAGTAACTCTTCTCGGTAATTTTACTTTTACTTGAATAACATTACAGACATTCATTCATCAATACCCTTACTTCGTTACTTATTATCCCTGGACCTCTCGTTACCTCGTTACTTTACTCTGGCCGACTCATTAGTAAGTACAAGATATTTTCCCAGGCAGTCACAACTCGGCATTGAGTGCACACTGTCCCCGCCTCTATGGGTTTCAATAAATATGAAAAACACCGAAAATCAGCTTTAGTTAAGAATAAATGAAAGATTTGTGTAATGTTTACGCATTAAATAATGAGGAAATGTTCCGCATTACGTAGCACATGTTATATCAAATTACAATCTTGGGTGTTAATTTTCTTTAAGCAAATATTTATTTCAGTCAATTACTATAAACATATCTTGTTATTATAAGGATATTTTTACCTGCAGGCTACGGGCAGCTGCCTGGTGCATCACAATTACCTTGTTTGTCGAGTAGCCTACAGTATTGGCACTACATTATTAGTGTATGTCTTTATTATTAAACTAATTTTTATTGATGTGGTAATTTTACTACAATTACTGAGGTACTTCATTAACTTGTTACTTTTTACTTTTACTTCAAGTGACATGAGGTAAAATTGCCTCTACTTTTACTCGAGTAAAGTCTTTTAGAGTAACGATACTTTTACTACTGCAACTTTTTCCAACACTTCATTTACCACCCACTATACATGGGTGTTCGCATGTACAGTATATGAAAAGACAAGTCCTACATATATCCCTGATTGTGTGTATATTCTCGTATGCGCTTAACACCGCACAGGTGAGGGCCTCCACCCCACACGAAGCGCTAACCAACAACAAGAATGTGGGGGAAGATTACTTCGATTTTGTTCACTTATAATGAAGATTCTTTCTTGAACTTGTGAAGTGAATAACGCGTGTATAGGGGAGGGGGGAGAGAGGGAGGAGAGGGAGATGAGAAGGGAGAGAAGATAGAGAGGAGAAGAAAGGAAGGAAGAAGAGAGAGAGGGAGAAGAAGGGGAAGAAGAAGAGAGAGAAAGGAGAAGGGAGGGAGGTAAGGCTGGAAGAACAGAAAGAAGAAGGGAGAAAACGAAAGAGGGTATAAAGGTGGATAATGGGAGGAAAGGAAGGATAAAGGAAGAAAGAAGCGAGTGAAAGAGATAAAGGAGGAATAGGGAGAGGGTGTGGAGGAAGGGAAGACAAAAAGGGAAGGAGTGAAGAAAAAAATAGAGAGAGAGAGAGAGAGAGTGGTGGAGGAGAAAAGGAAGAAAGAAGGGAAAGAAAGAGAGGATAAAGTGAGAAAGAATGTAGAGGTAAGGGGAAGTGGACAGAGGTAAAGAAAGGTGAGGAAAGCAAAGGAAGAGATAGATTGTAGTGAGAGTAACTGGAGATTGAGAGAGAGGGTAAGTGGTAGGTTGTAGTCAAAGTAACGGGAGAATGTGAAAAGAAAGAGAGGGAGAAAGTGAGAGGGAGGGAGAGGTAGGATGATGTGAGAGCAGCAGGAGAGAGAGGGAGAGAGAAGTAGGATGATGTGAGAGAGAGAGCGAGTGTGTGGTAGGTTTTAGTCCATTATTACTGGTTAATTATGTAAATTACCCGAATATGAGAGCCGCCTCTCTCTCTCTCTCTCTCTCTCTCTCTCTCTCTCTCGTCACAACTGCACCAATAAACGAAAAAGGAAAGCTACAGAGACATCAAGAAAGAAGAAAGGGAAAGAAAGAGAGAGAGAGAGAGAGAGAGAGAGAGAGGCAGTATCCCGGGTACGACATTGTTTGAGTCACCGCACGTTGCTACACTCAGCCTCGCTCCTATGATACCATAATGTAGTCAGGCACAATATTCCCGCATATCAGGATTAATACATGACGTGTCTTCATAACATACATGTCTTCTTGTGGGTTAAAGAGACTTGATACATATGTTACTCTAACTTAACATATATAAACACCTGTCTTTGTATATGTGTCATTCTTTTAATCGTGAAAGCATATCTGAATTTGTTTGTCAATTACGATTTTTGTTTAGTTGAAGTTAAAACAATATAAGAAACTAGGACAATTTACCAGGTTCTTTATACGCCACTGGATGGAGAAGGGTGAGGGTAAAAGGCACTTTGACGTACATGGGATCTGTGAGCTGATACACACAATAAATTTAAATGTTTTGAAATGTTTATTTAACTTTTCCCATTAAGAGACTGGGCAAGCAAATCTCCTCCAAAAATTTGTCAGGACAAGTAAACTTAAAAATTCATTTATTTTTACATGTTTCTTCATCTGTATTCCTATTCATTCACTTTTTGTATTATTTCTATAAAGTACGTTATATTTCACTCTACTCCCTACCAAACCACAATGTTAAATAATACTTCCATTAATATCCAATACACACAGCTCATGAAAACGTCATAATTAATCTATCCGATTATACCATCAGAGAGAATTATCAACATCAACCGTTATTAACAACACGCAAACATTACCTGAGCTGACACAACATTGTACTAACAGTGTAACGTTTGTCTGTTTATGTTGACGAAACTAGAAAAGGCTGAACAAATAATAATAATAATAATGATAATGATAATGATAATAATAATAATGACAAGAAGAGGATAAAAATGAAAAAAAATGAAGAAAGGGACAAATTTTGTGCAATTGGTGTAAATAAAGACAAACAGAAAGAACGAGGGAATTAGAAAAATAAAACAGAAGAAAGAGAAGAAATGGCTACACCTAAATGAATCCCCAAATGGACAAAGACGAAAATAAACATAATAAACAACAATAAAAAACCTAGATGAAACCAGGTTAATTAAATACAGCACAAGACTCACAGCCACGGAACTCCACGATTAACGGTTCACAAATTTATTGGCGAAGCTTGGAGTACAGTTTGCCGATTCTGAATAGTTCAGTCAGGTCTTGACACTGAGGGTGCTATCACTTCTCACTGCCACGCAGGACAGAGGTTTATACACAAGGGGATAATAGTATAGATCATATTCATTAACAGTATAAGGTCATATCCATGAGGGTGATATCACTGTTCACTGCCACGCAGGACAGTGGTTCATATATAATTCATATTCTATTTGAGGAGTGTGGGCCAGCAGCAAATTTAGGATAGACCGAAAGTCTGTCCTCAAGCACTCCTGATTCAATGTAGTAATCACATAGTTCATGATACAATAAGCCAGCTGGCCTGCAGTCTTTTACAGTGTCACATTCAATTATATAATATTCAGGTGTATGCTTCAAAGGTTTATCACAAAGTTTACATGCTGAGTGTTCCGGTATGGGTACAACAGCGTCACTAACTTGTCAGATGTGTCTGTATTCTAGCCTAATTCTGGCCATGACTATACACCACATTGTCTGGCTCTGCCCTTGTGCTGCAATGAAAAGGAAACAAGTAGATTGAAGAAGTAAAGAATGAGACGCAACAGGCAACATGAGTGATGAACAAAGATAGAAGATATATACAATAAATAAGGAATTGTATAAGGCTAGAAAGAAAGAAAATAAAGAATTCAAACAAGAAAATGGAGAAACTTGCGCGGGAAAAACAAAAGACTTACACAAAGGCACAATAGGCAAGATAATAATAAAAATAAATAAAAAATAGATGATGAAAATGAAACAAAGATAAAAACGATATACTCGACAGTGAAAAAAGAAAGTGGAGAAGAGAAGGGAGAGCGAGCTGGTAGTGTCAGAGCGGCGGGAGAAAGCGATGTCACTCGTGAGAAATATTCCGCCAAGTTTCATTTCCGAGATCATCTTTCAGGCGTTTGTTCTGTCTCACTCTTTCCTCTTCTTTTCGTTTTTTTTTCTCTCTCTCTTTCTCTTCGTTTGTTCCTATTGTTTCTAACCTCTTTTTATTTGCCTTTTTGCTTTCGTTTCTCTCTCTCTCTCTCTCTCTCTCTCTCTCTCTCTCTCTCTCTCTCTCTCTCTCTCTCTCTCTCTCGTCTACCTCTTATCTCCTTTCGTGTTCGGCATCCTCATCTCTCAACCAATCACCACTTTCATCTCCTCACCTCTTGACCAATCAGCTTCCTCATCTCTTCATCTCTCGACCAATCAGCATCTCAAACACTCGTCTCTTTTGACTCTGGCCCGACATTTTGACTTAATGAGGGAAGAGGAAGGAGCCGAGATTACGAGGAAGTACAGCTAAATGACTCAAATTGAGACGGATAGACAGACAGGGAGGGAGAAAGAGACCGACAGATTACTAGACAGATAGTTGAATAATGAACAGACTGATAGCTAGATGGTGAACAGACAGACAGACAGACAGATAGATAGATAGACATTGATATCGATACATATATATTGATAAAATACAAAAAAGACATAAAGATAGACAGATAAATAGAAAGACACAAATATTGATGTTAGTGAATAGACAGAGTGACTGACAGGCAGATAAGCAAGCTTGATCTACCCAAGCTTTACCAACTTAACCTAACTTAACCAAGGTAATTTAACTTAATCTAACCGAATTTACTTTATCTATTCTAACTTAACCTAACGTAACCTAACTTATTCTAAACAAAATTAACTTAAACTGGTAGGATTAAATTCAAACGTATGTTAAGTTCACATAAATAACTATATCTTGACGGAGCTATTAGGGTCTTTATCAATGTTTTGTACTGAGAACTAAATCAAGTTTTAGTTCCTGCAGACAAGCGAACTACTCGGTGCCTTGTTAGCAGCATGTGAGGGATTGTGGGTATGGTCGCGTGACAGTGAGGAGGCAACGGTGGCCGGCGGGTGGGAGGAGGCAGTCGGGGTCCCAGCTGACTGTAGCGTGTGTGTGTGTGTGTTGGCCTCACGAGCTCTGTTTCACATTGCATTTTCGCTACGTAACGTCTTGCCTTCCCGTCCTACTGCCCTGACCTGCCCGTCCTACTGCCCTAGCCTGCCCGTTCTACTGTCCTGCCCAGCCCTCCTCTGTCCCGTTCACCAGACCCTCACCCGCTAGTGTACACAAACACCTGAGGACGTACTGTACACATCACCAGATAAGACTCACGTGTACTTTTTGTGTTATGTCATTCAGTATAGTTTTAAGTTAGGTTAAGGATTCATTATATGTGTATTATGATAAAATCCAACTTTCTTCATAGTTTCTACTGCACCCCGATACTGTGTTATAATCAGTGTAAAAACTGGAGTCTTCATTAATACTATAGAGTCTTAGCGTCACTGTTTGTCATTCACTATTCATTTTCATTTTGATAAGGAAGTAAGGGAATATTGCATCAATCTCTGACACTAACTTAACCCATATAACCTAATTTGGTTTAAACTAACGCAGTCTAACTTTGGCTAACCTAGCTTAATTAACTTCACCTGAGCTAAGTATATCTAATCTAATCTTTAATAACATAACCAAATTTAAGTTGACCTAGTCTAACTTAAAGTAACTTAGACTAAGCTAATTTTACTAAATCTAACCTAGACTTACTTAATTTACCCTTAATGTACTCAACCTGACCTAACCTAAATTAACCTAACCCACCCCTAATCCAACTTAACTTACCCTAACCTTCCCTAACCCAACTTAACTTCCCTAATCCAAATTAACCTAACCCAACTTAACCTACCCTAACCTAACCTAACCTAACCTAACCTAACCTACCCCTAATATATCCTGTCAGCATTGTTACGAACCCCGCCACCAATTGTCATGATCTACCTACCCAGCACTACGAACCACGCCATCTATTGTCTTGATCTACCTACCCAGCACCACGAGCAACGCCATCTAGGGACGAAACACGAGTATGACTCGTCTTAGTTAACACTCCTGGGTTTCCCTTCTCCATATCCTGGTTGCTGCGTCACCTCCTCAAAGTCTTCTTTGTCAGCTCCAATTCGAGGAGAGAGCACTTCACTCTGGGAAGTGACCACAGGATCACCTATCCTGGAAACCTACGCCACAGTGACTACCTACCGTCTTCTACCATACTCAGCCTTACTCGTCAGCCATCTCAGCTCCGCAGTTAAGTATTTGTAATCTTGTATTGCCTCCCCCACGTCCACTTGCTTCAAATTATTGTATGTTGTATTAATATGTATATACTGTTAATGTTTAGGTTAAGTATGGTTAAGGGTAAATTATAGGAAGCTGAATATTTTGTTAAGGAATTTATGGTACTTTATTATACACAACAAAAACTCGCATCCTTTGTCTACCCTTTTATAGTCCGATTGTCTTTGTTTTTGTTGTTGTTGTTGTTACCTGTTGGGGTCTGGGTAGACTTTTAACTATATTCAAAATCCCCAACTCGTAACAGCATCAACAGGTTAATTAATAAATATTCAACTTTTCTTCAAGGTAGAATTATTTGGACGCACTTTAAATACCCCCCAAAAAAAATAAAAAATAATAATAATAATAATAATAATAATAATAATAATATATTCAAATAATTTAATGAAGATAAACCAAGCAGTTCGCCGACTTTCCGAATGAGTGGAACAACAATGACGTCTTTAACGAGTTGGTTCGGTAGTTATTAGCGACGATTAAACCAATTTTCTGTATGATTCAATTCGCTCTTGATGCGTCTTAAAAATCTTAATCAGCAACTTAACGAGGCGGCGGTTCAGTAGTTATTGATCAAACGAGCGAGGAAACTGCCTTGTAAGGTAGTTCCGCTCGTGATGGATCTGCAGATGGGAAACGAATCACCCAATTAGAGTTTTACGGATAGTTAGCACCTAACCACGGGGAAAATGATCGCTGGGCAGGTCATGGGGGGGGTCATTGAGAGGGGGTGGAAAAAAGAAGAGGGAGAGGGAGGGAGGGAGAGGGAGATAACACATAAGTCTTTTGATGGTTGAGATGAAAGCCTGTCTTACCTGTGGAGACTTGCATTTATTAATAATAATAATAAGAAGAAGAAGAAGAATGCATCGACAAAGAGAGTGAGAAACTGGAGAGAGAGAGAGAGAGAGAGGATATCCAAAAACTGATATGTGAATCATGCCCAGTCACGCATCTGTTCGAGAAAAAAAAATCTCTAAGTGCTTTTTTTATTTTCTCTAAGACGTTATATATAATTATCAGTGAGATAAACAATGACTAAATGTGATGCATCAGTCAGTGTTGCCATAAACCGCCAGACTGGAGAAACTAAAATATTTTCTAAGTATTGGAATTTATCTTAAAACTATCGACATTAAGTTTAGATATACATATATAACACAAGATATAATACCTAGCGGTTATATTATTAGAAGGTAAACATATCTTGACATAACTTGATATATTCTAAAGTAAATACAGTATATATATTGTGCGACAGAGAGGCAAGTATACGGTACTCTGTCAGTTTCCTCATGCCTGAAGACGGCGGCACAGTACAGAGCTGAGAACTAGACGAGTGTTGCTGTATTTATATATGTAGTTATGCATTAAAAGTTAGACTCTTCTGTGTGCTAAACGTGGCAATACTGGGGAGTGTGAGGTGTTGGCATAACATCTTAAGGTCCCAAGTTCTTTTATACATATATCTAGAGGCTGAATACAATAAGATACTGTTGGCCGTGAAGGCATTAAAACTGACATCGGATCCACAAAGTTTACAATTCAGAAAACACATGGATTAAAGAAACGTACCCAGGGATTAGCTACCAAGCCAATTTCACTACGATATACAAGAAGGGTAGACCGAGTATCATCATCTTACACCTGACCGAACACAGTCTTACCAACGCATCAGAATATTGTCTGGTAAATTTACTCAGTCCTTGGAACATAAATTTTCTAAGGTGGTCGACAAAGTTCAACACTAGCTTGCATGTTGAGAAAAATAACCCGAAAAATAACTCTTTGGTAATAATCACAAAACGGTGCAGAACAAGTTAGAGAAACTGTGAAAATAAACCCGTCACGTAAACAGTCACACGGACAGACATATAAACACACAGGTAAACAAACGCCAGACACTTAGATACATACAGGTAGACACAAAAACATATAAATAGACACACAGTCAGGTAGAAAATTATACAGACGCAGACATACAGACACACATATACACACGTACAGACACACACACACACCAACATACAGACACACAGCTACATAGACGGACACATAGAGATACAGACTACCACACAGGCACACAAACACACAAATATACAGACAAACAAACACACGCACAACCTGTTGTTCCTTCTAGCCATACTGTTTTGACTTTACTGTAACTTTAGTGTGAACGTGTTGGTCATACTAAATCCTTCCTCCTCCTCCTCCTCCTCCTTCTTGTCCTCCTCTTCCCTGACGCGTGGTGGCAAAGTTGAAATATGTTCTCACAGTTAATTCAAGTTTCACCAAATTCCAGGAATGCATGGCTGAGAAAGTTACTGGTTGGGGAGATGTTATGTGGGTGGGTGCTCTCTCTCTCTCTCTCTCTCTCTCTCTCTCTCTGTTACATTACATATATTTCATGTAATGAATTTAAAGAATTGTATCGGTAACAGTGACTGACCCGAGCCAGTCCAACCTCAGCAGCAGTGCTCTCTCAGTACTGTAGGGTCTACTCTCCGCGGTACTCCACCTTATTTATTGTTAAGTATTTTGCCGTGTTTGTCAATCTTTATATCACGTAAGGTAACCTCAGCCGTTGCTCTAGACCTGATGGTATTGTCTCAGCTCTCATGTTCTTACGCGAATAGCGGTAAGTATTCTTCCTGTGCGCTTGTGATTGTTCGTGTGGTGGCCCCAGCTTTTCATATTTATGTTGTTTGTGTAGCCTCTATTCTGAGCTGCTTTACTGCCATACTTTATATTACTTCATGTTAACTATCTGTATAACTGTTCTATGAATTTCCTTTGGATGTTGTTGTTTGGGTCACTGTAGTGAGGGGTTGTCAGACCACAGCTTACATCTCAGAAACTCCAGTCTGACCGGACATTAGCCGAGGGCAAAAGTATAGGGTAACTCTGCGGTTGACCAAGGATTGTAAACCAACTAGCTCCCCCTCCCATGTCACACATGTAAGAAGGCACCAGCCGACTCTCTCCCAATATACACACAATGTCCTACACTGCAGAGGGGGCTGGTCTTGACCTGACATTAGGAGGGGCCAAGTGTAACTCTACGGTGGACCGGGGGTGGTTACAAATCAATCTCTTCCTCCCATGTGACATAGTCACCACAACAGACATGTAAGAAGGCACCAGCCGACCCTCTTCCAATATACAATAACCTACTCTCTGAACAAAGGCCGGACCTGACCTCACAATTAGCCAGGTCAAATGTAACCCTTGGAGCCCAACTCAAGGGGCCACAAATCAACCAGGGCCTCTCGTGTCACACGGCCCCACCTGATGACTTCTCCTTACATCTCAGAAACTCCAGTCTGACCCGACGTTTGGGAAGTCAAGTGCAGGGGAACTCTCACGGTTGCTCTCCCAATATACACACGGCCCCACCTGATGACTTTCCCAGATAGTTCTGAAAAAGTCCAGGCCTGACCGCACATTTGCGAGGTCAAATGTAAGGAGACCCTTCGCCGCCCCCCCCGGCCAGCTGAACCTGACGGCTCGCATCCCAATATATAGGACGTCCTGGTCCTCCCTCAGGGATTCGCAGAGAGAGAGTTGTCTTGTAACAAGGTGGCCAGCTACTACACCACCAGGCCTGCTCGAGAGAAGTCAAGGGCCGGAGGCAAGTCGCCTCCGGTCAGGACCGAGGCTTCCCTCCGGCGCCCAGCTAAGCAGGCTGTCGCCCACCCGACACCAGTGTCCCGCCACAGTCGCCCTCCCATACCAGTGTCCCAGCCAGTCGCCCTCCCGATACCAGTGTCCCAGCTAAGCAGTTGCCCCGACACCAGTGTTCCAGATAAGCAGTCTCCTGCTCGCCTCCCCTAGGTCGCTGTGACCACCAATCCCCATATGTTTTGTCCTGTGAGTTATGCTTTGAAATCGGTGGTTAGTGTTACTTAATATTGCGATAATTACAGAGCTTTACTCAGTGTGTTTTTATGCTAGTATGATTTGTAATGTACTCTTTGACGCGTAGTGATAAATAATATTCAATGTAGTGAGCAGAGCTTCACTCCCCGACCCAGCCTAATGAGAAAATTGTCGTGACGGAAATAATAGTTACCAAACATTGACGTAACTTATAAAGTAAATATTTGTTTTTTTTTTGCGAATGCACTTCCAACTAATCCATCATCCCTTTCGGATTGTTTCTGTCAAATGTCACACACAGTACCGCCCCATGGCTAGCCGGAATCCGTCCACAGCACATATACGAAGAGAAGAAGCAGCGTGAGGAAGGCAGCACCACACCCGCCATGCACCACCCCACTTCTTTCAAGTCCTACCTGGTCTAGGATTAAGAAGAGTTTATATTTTTCTACTAGGAAGTTAAGGAGTGTGGAATGAAGTGCCACACAACGAACCCTGGTGAGCCCAGCCAGGGAGGGATTCACCACTGTGGAAGGTGTAAGACAGGACGGTCTTTGGTCTCGCCGACACTCACGTACGGAGGGCGAGGCCTGGTCCGCGGAACCTGCCTTACGAGTTATCTAAGGAGACGACAGCCCAAACAGTGGACCGGCTTTCATCCCAGCCGGAGAGGGCCGACGGCAGATGAACAGAAAATCGTCTGGAATATGTTGAAAACGAAGATGTATAAAGAAATACAGATGGAGCAGAAAAATTCATCTGGAATATGACGGAAACGCAGATGAACAGAAAATTCATCTGGAATATGAAAATGCTCTAAACGTAGAGGAAGCGCAGGTGAACAGAAAAAGCATCTGGAATATTATAGAAACCAGGAGGAAGTGAGAAGAAGTCAGATGTGGTGACACGACCTACAAAGTGCGGTATTGAAGAAAGAAAAACGTGCTATGTGAAGACAGAAGAGACGCTGTGCTGACATCAGAAGAAAGTCGACGATGACAAGGTGGATAATCAGAAGGACCAATCGACTACCGTTGTTGTGCTGCCAGCATTCCTTATTTTCAGATACCAGCTGGATGGAGGACTTGAGCCATGCTGAACCCAACAAATGTACTGATGTTGTTGATGTTGCTGATGTGTAATAAAAAGATATAACACCCTAACATGTGAAGCAGGAGCATTTTGTATGAAGTATTTCATTCTCTGATTTTTGTTAACATGTACTACAAAGAATGTTTTTTTAAAAAGATTAGTCACTTTTTCTATGAGTTCATTTGATCAATGTTTTGTATTACCAAACACAATGTTGTAGCCATTTACTGACTGAGATGAATTATTATTTTGACACGGCCTGGTTAGGCAATGTAACACCTGATTTTGTTTGTAGAATGTGATTTGCAAGTTTGCCTCGGACACTATGCTAGATATGAAGGATCTTTAGATCACTCTATGTTCACTTACTGTGTATGTATTTTATTTTTTTTCTCCTGTCATAGAAGCTTTAATCTTGGCGGGAGGTATAGTAAGCTTTGTCAGATCAAACTATGCCAGTAGAAAAACATACATCTCTAATGTTATAATTTATAAAATGTAAGGATGCATTATCGCCTCAGGGACTATATTAGATACTGCACATGATGTTACTGTCTACTTTAAATGTGTCATCAGTTCTCTGAGCATGTAAGCTTTGGTCTTGGCGGGAGGTGTAGTGAGGGGTTGTCAGACCACAGCTTACATCTCAGAAACTCCAGTCTGACCGGACATTAGCCGAGGGCAAAAGTATAGGGTAACTCTGCGGTTGACCAAGGATTGTAAACCAACTAGCTCCCCCTCCCATGTCACACATGTAAGAGGGCACCAGCCGGCTCTCTCCCAATATACACAATGTCCTACACCGCAGAGGGGGGCCAGTCTTGACCCGACATTAGGAGGGGTCAAGTGTAACTCTCACGGTGGACCGGGGGTTACAAATCAACTAGCTCCCCTCCCATGTGACATGTCACCACAACAGACATGTAAGAAGGCACCAGCCGACCCTCTTCCAATATACAATAACCTACTCTCTGAACAAAGGCCGGACCGGACCTCACAATTAGCCAGGTCAAATGTAACCCTTGGAGCCCAACTCAAGGGGGCCACAAATCAACCAGGGCCTCTCGTGTCACACGGCCCCACCTGATGACTTCTCCTTACATCTCAGAAACTCCAGTCTGACCCGACGTTTGGGAAGTCAAGTGTAGGGGAACTCTCACGGTTGCTCTCCCAATATACACACGGCCCCGCCTGATGACTTTCCCAGATAGTTCTGAAAAGGTCCAGGCCTGACCGCACATTTGCGAGGTCAAAATGTAAGGAGACCCTTCGCCGCCCCCCCCGGCCAGCTGAACCTGACGGCTCGCTTCCCAATATATAGGACGTCCTGGTCCTCCCTCATGATTCGCAGAGAGAGAGTTGTCTTGTAACAAGGTGGCCAGCTACGACACCACCAGTCCTGCTCCAGCCGAAGTCAGGGGCCGGAGGCAAGTCGCCTCCGGTCAGGACCGAGACTTCCCTCCGGTGTCCCAGCTAAGCAGTCGCCCACCCGACACCAGTGTCCCCGCTAAGCAGTCGCCCTCCCGATACCAGTGTCCCAGCTAAGCAGTCTCCCTGCTAGGCCTTCCCTAGGTCACGTGAGTGTTTGTCAGAGCTTTCCATGGGATGAGTTACCTACGTGGGAAGTGTATTCATTTCATGTTCGTGTCCGAGAATCAGAGTGTCTAGTAACGTAATATGATGTCCTAGTAACGTAAATATAATGTCCTAGTAACTTCAATAGAAGGTGTTATTAATGTGTCCATGTCATGTTCGTGATTAATAAAGAGTTGTAACGAAGCAGTGTTTAAGAAGTCGCCTTTAAGAACGTAATAGATGTGTATTGACGTGTAAGACACGACCAGTGTACGATAAGAGTAAATAACTATCACGGCCACGCTACCAAAGTCTTCCTCTCTTTATACTCTTATACTATCAATATTCTACCTATATGTAATCTTCTTCTGTGAGATTGGTAGCATTACATCACCACATCTACCATATAGATGAAAGTATTAATATTTAGGAATATTTATTTCTTTTTTATGTTATTTGGAGAAGTAGAGCTGACCATCGCCTACTGAACCCTACCTCCTCACAGCTAGACTGACTTATAGACGAAGCAGTTCAGGCAAATACATAAACCTATACACATGCACAATTACAAACACACACAAATATATCAACACAAAAATTTATGTACAAACAATTATCTAAACATGCACACACCTACACAAACACGTCCCAACCACCAACACAACCCTCCTCCCCCCCTTTCTCCCCCTCCTCCCCTCCTCTTTCCCTCCCCTCCATCCCCCCCTCTCCTCTCCCCTGGACATGGCCGTATGACATATTGTTTGTGGCATAATAACATGACAGTTTATTGTTATTGTTTTCCTGAAAATACATACATGGCGGTCACCACAGACAGGCCAGTGACATAGTGTAATGTATGGCTGTATTGTGCTGTATTTTTCCCTGTATTTTGCCATAGTATAATACATCGTTGTATTTTGTACTGCCTGATGAAGGGAGTCCAGTTGAGTGTGTGTGAAATGTGTGGAAGGAGGGAGAGAGGGAGGGAAATTGGCTGAGGGACGATGGGAATGTAGTGATAAAAGTAGGAAGGGAGGGAATGTGGGAGGGTGGGAGAGTGGGAGGGTGAGTGGGAGGGTGGAAGGGTGAGGGGGGGAAGGAAGGGTGAGGGGGGGGTGGAAGGGGGGGGGAGATGAAGGGTGAGGGGGGATGAAGGGAAGAGGGGATGAAGGGTGAGTGGGGGATGGAAGGGTGAGGGGACAAGGGTAAGTGGGGGGTGGAAGGGTGAGTGGGAGGGTGAAGGGAGAGTCGAAGGGAGAGGAGGGGAGGTGAAGGTGGAGTGGGGATGGAAGGAGTGGGGGAAGGGAGGAGTTGGGGGGGAAAGGTGAGGGGAGGGTGGAAGGAGAGTGGTGAGGGGGGTGGAAGGGTGGGAGGGGGGATGGAGGCAGAGGGGGGGATGGAAGGGTGAGGAGGGATGGAAGGCTGAATGGGGGTGGGGGGACGGTGGTGGGGATGGACGGGTGAGGGGATGGAGGGGGTGGAAGGGTGAGTGGGGGGATGGAAGGGTGAGGGGGGAATGGAAGGGTGAGTGGGGGGAATGAATGGGGAGTGGGGGGATGAAGGGTGAGTGGGGGGGTGGAAGGGTAAGTGGGAGGGTGGAAGGGTGAGTGGGAGGGTGGAAAAATGTAGGTGACAGACAGACAGACAGACAGACAGACAGACAGAAGGGAGTATAAAATACAAATTAAAAGAATTAGTGAGTAGCAAAGAGACAGAGTGATAAAGACAAACAGACAGATATACAGAGGAATGGTGGGAATTTTGTAATAAAAATGGAAGGACTGGAGGGAGGAAAACGTAAGTAACGAGAGAGAGTGTGTGAGTGACAGGGTGAGACAGGGTGAGAAAAAGGGTGTTTGTGAGTGACAGGGTGAGACGGAGAAAAAGAGAATGTTTGTGAGTGACAGAGTGAGAAAGTGAGTGTTTGTGAGTGATAGGGTGAGACAGGGTGAGAGAGAGAATGTTTGTGAGTGACAGGGTGAGAAAGTGAGTGTTTGTGAGTGACAGGGTGAGAAAGTGTGTTAGTGACAGGATGAGAGATAGACTGTGTGTGTGTGTGTGTGTGTGTGCAATAATAATAATAATAATAATAATAAAAATAATAATAATAACAATAATAATAATAAACGGTTTATTGAAAAGCACAGCAGCCGGACGCAAAAAATATACAATAGCATAAATATGACTTACATTAATATGTATGCTCTTTGTGACATTGGGGAGTTTTAACAAAAGCTTTCAGTACAAAACGAGACATAGAGTTAACATACAGATTATAGATGAATTACCGATAAATAATTTGTTGCTGTAGAGGAAACACGTGGTTATAGGCCTGCGATCTTTGCAACCAAACCCTAGGGCAGATTTTGTCACTGCACCTGTCGGAATGGGAAGCATTAGGTATTATATAGATCTCTTCATTGATAACATAGATATCTTAAAAGAGAAAAAAAAAGAAGTTAAAAGCGTTTAGCCTCGCCTAGCTTCATCATTACCACCCGGGTATATTCACTCGGTGTGACTCGACCAACCAAGAGCTTCCTTTGATGTGGTTCAGTTGAGAGCTTGGAGTGAACAGAGTATAGTAGATATGTTGTGTCTTATGTAATGTCCTGTAAATACTCTGTAACACACACGCACACCTTTTCCAGTCCCACTCACCCCCCTTACACACACACCGCCCCTACCTCTCTCTCCTGCTCCCCCTCTCCTCCCCAGCACACACACATACACATACACAGCCACGCCCTCCCCATAACCCCCACACACACAAAACCTCCCACTTCCCACGCAACCACACCCATCCTCCTCCCACACGTAAGCCCACACCACATCCAAATCTCACTTATATTAGCGAATTCAGCAGTAGGACAAATCTCGAATTTCCTCTAACAAAAAGACGGAGGCAATGGTCTGTTGCTTATGGAGACAGACCGCCGCTTTGTCCCGAGGCGATCTATGACTCATAACTCACAAGTCCCACTGCCTGAGGCTCACAGATACATGGTTTTGCTCATAACTCACACGGTTGGTCCAGAGTGGAGTTGGGACTCATAATTTTGGATTTTTAGATGGTAGGGAGTTTAGCTGGAACTTAACAGATACGAGATTGTACTCATAACTCACACAAGGGTGACCTTGGGCTGTCTTCTTGGCACTCACAAACGTCTGGTGGTACTCCTAACTCATAAATTTAACCGAGCCTAGGTGGTTAGAGCTCAAAACCACGTGTTCCTGCTCATAACTCACAATGCTGGCTCCGGAAGAACGTTTGTTGATGGTAGGGAGTTTGACAGGTGCTCACAGACACATATGTTCCTGCTCATAAGTTATAATTGTGTTAAGTTTTCTGCTTGGTGCTCACAAGTCTGGCCTAAGATGGCTGTTTAGAGCTCAGTGATATATTGGTGGTGCTCATAACTCACAGACCTACAGCCCTGCTCATAACTCATAAAAGTGATCCGGAAATTTTCATCTGAATTGAAATAAAGATGTCTTTCTCACACGGCTGACTCAGGATGGTGTACTGAACTCATAGATATATTCTCCATCTCATATTTCATAAAGATAACTCGGGAAGATAACACTGGAACTCACATAACTCACGACGACGGACTCAGGAACCTTTACAGCAATGGTCTTGGGTAACTGTGGCACAAGGAAGAATGAATCTGTTTTTGTTTTTTTTTAATTTTATACACATGGACCTCCTCCTCCTCCTCCTCCCCCGTCCCCTTTTTATGATTTCTGGTATTAATTAATTTGCCTAATGGTTCTGGCAAGGTTACTGTATATTGACAGATACTGACCTCGGACCTCGGTTATAATTTACTTTTTTTAGTATATGTGAACTGCATTGTGATATAGTTATTTCTACCAAATCACATACATTTTGAACCTTCACCCCCCTTCTGAAAATCATGTATCCACCCCCTGTTCTCTCTCTCTCTCGTAAATCTTGACTTCTGATCACAAAAGTAAAGTTTTCCCTCGATCGGTTCAGTGGTTTTGGTGAATGTTTTTGCAACATTTTCCATAAATTTTTGGACAATAAACTTTTTCTGATATCAGGAGCTGGTTGCTATTACTACCATTGACCTGCCCGTTAATACCACTAGGCTGTTGGATGATGTCATTAATCTGTCAGCTCACGTCATTATCCAGGTTGGAATGTTGATGTTGATGTACATTTTGGTTCTTGAAATAATAAGATTGCTACACGGATCATGTTTTACCCAGTGTAGGGCAGCGGCGCGTCGTCTGTTGTTTCCCGCTTCTTCACAAGGAATCAAAGAAGCACAAAAACACACACAGGTAAAAGAAAGACATTACTGCTCTTTATCCTTGCCTAAACATATTACTTAAATTTCTTCGTTAACAGTATACATGAATCATATCCATAATAATTTCGAAAAAGCACTTTTTAATTATGTACAAGTTAGACAATTCATGAATACATTACATTGAGTGTGTTAGGTTAAGAATGTCTTACACTGTATCAACACCAAGTAAATATTTTAAACCTTGCAACATCATTGAAAAATATAAACACAGGTGAATGATAACTGTACAGCGGGTGGGAACTAACTAAACTAGCAGTGGAAGCCTCACCTTACCTCCGTATTCTAGCCTTCGTTTATTTTCTTACCTTACATTATGTGTACAGTAGTTTGAAATACCGTGACAAACGATATTCTTTTCATTGTAGAAATCGAAACATGAAAAGTAATTTACAATACAAATATCACCACCATTCATGTTTTGTGTTGAGATGTATTAGTATTTACCTATTTACTCAATAAATAGACACTTTAACCTGCACTCATAAATATTGCACAAGAATACCTGCACCGACCTGACAATTAACCAATAAAACACACAAAAGTGAGAGACATATTGGGAGAACTACAGAGTGTCACAGTACGACATCGTTCAGTTAAAGGTAAGAGGAGGTCAAATAGTCTATCATCAGTTCGTCAGTGCAAAACTCTCCCTTCACGTCTCCCCAAAACGGCGAAAGCAACAAGCCTCCAGAAGCAGTTTCAACACCAAGCGACTGAAGGATCAACTGGTTGAACATGCTTTCAGAGAGCAGCTCAACGCGGGGCTGATAAACAACCCAACAACAAACAACCTGAATCCGAGTGCCGAATGGGATATCCTCAACGCTGGCATCACAAAAACCTGCAGCGAGACCCTCGGCCGGATCAAAAGGAAACACCAGGATTGGTTTGATGCAAATAGCCAGGAAATCGACGTATTTCTCTTTGGTAAACGTGTTGCCTCCATTGACTGGAAACACAACCCTTAGTCTCAGACCAAAGCTGCTACTTTCAGCGCAAACTTTGGAAAATGAAAAGGGAATGGTGGATTAATAAAACAGTACGTGTGAAACGCAAAAACTCCACGGAAGCAATCTACATCCCAACTACTCATGGGTCGCCCCCTCCCCTGCTCATTTGACAGTAACTCCCTAATTATTGACGAAGATGGTATTTTTCAGTGCTGGAAAAAGCAAATAAAGGTAAAAATGCCAATTACTCGCCACTTATGGGTTTTCGAGGTCATTTCTTGGTGCTTGTGTATTATTCTGGATGTACTTAAATAGTTAGGCTCTCATTTCTTGGTGCTTGTGTGTGTGTTATTCTCTGGATGTACTTAATAGTTAGGCACATTAATTTTGATTCAGAGAAAACGTATTTTGGTCAAAAATCCTTCAGGCCTATAGACACAATTTTCTCTGTTTTCAGCCCAAAAAAATGGATTTTGTTCAAAATTTCAGTATAGGTACTCTGATCATGCTGTAGGATCAGTAACCAAATTTGATATCTTGATTATAACATTTCAGGAAAATGGCTTTAGAAAATGTTCAAATAGATTTTGAATATTTTAATTCTTTTGCAATCTTCAGTACTCTTATAGGGTTTTCGAGGTCATTTTCTTACAGCTGTATTATTCTGGATATACTTAAATAGTTTGACTGTGTAAATTTTAGTTCAGAGAAACGTATTTTGGCCAAAAAATCCTTTGCAGGCTATAGACTTACAATTTTTCGTCCTTTCAGCCAAAAATAGTTTCAATTCAAGAAGAATTTCAGTATAGTACTCCTGAATGTGCTGCTTAAGGATCTGTTAACCAAAATTTGATATCTTTGGTATAACTTTGTTCAAATGGCTTTTGAAAATGTTCAAATGATTCTTAGAATACCTAGTACTTTTTGCAATGCTAATTACTCGCCACTTATATATAGGTTTTCGAGGTCATTTCTTGAGTGCTTGTGTATTATTCTGGATATTACTTAAATAGTTAGGCATTAAATTTTAGTTCAAGAGAGAGAAAGCATGTTACAGGTAAAAATTCCTTTAAGGCTATAGACTTACAATTTTTCGTCATTCAGCCAAAAAAATTGATTTTGTTCAAATTTCTAGTATAAGTACTCCTGAATATGTAGCAAGGATCTGTTAGCAAAATTTGATCTTGATTATACTTGTTCAAATGGCTTTAGAAAATGTTCAAATGATTTTGAATATTTTTGTTGTTTTCACCAATACTAATTACTCATATATGGGTTTTCGAGGGTCATTTCTTGGTGCTTGTGTATTATTGGATGTGCTTATATGGTTAGGCACATTAAATTTTGGTTCAGAGAAAACATGTTTTGGTAAAAATCCTTCAGGCTATAGACTTACAATTTTTCTTCATTCGGCCAAGAAATGGTTTTGTTCAAAATTTCAGTATAGGTGCTGCAGATATTAACGCCGGGATCTGTTAAGCAAATTTACGTGTCTTGATTATAAACGTTCAAATGGCTTTTTAATCATTCCAAAATGATTTTAGAATATTTAGTACTTTGCAATGTAATTACTCGCCAT
>NW_024711525.1:0-17876 GCF_018991925.1 Homarus americanus | reverse complement strand
ATAAACTTCTTGACAACGTAAATAAAAAAGTATAAACTTCTTGATAGCCACAATAAATCAATCATCACAAGACACCATGATGAACGTGTTGTCAGATCAGCACCACCACCTGTGTCCTTGTTCCCCCCCCCACCCCTTCCTCATGGCCCTGGATATATATACTGAAGAACACAAAGAACATGACACAGTGAACACCTTAAGACAATACCAAGTAACGTAATCTTACCCGGGTCAACATTAACATCCATCTGAGTTTCCGAATCACAAATTTTTAACTAACATTTAATGTCGGTTTCAGAATGCATTAACTTTCGATTTAATTTCAATATAAATAAGTAGTTCCTCTCACAAGATTCACACATACGCACATACACACACACACACATATACACGCACACACGTACCTCCTGGTCGTAGATGAAGCAATGTTTAAGTTGTTATGGTCAATCTCTGTGTATTTTTCTCCTCTCTCTGGTACCTTGGAGGACCACACAGCCAGACAGACACTCCGACGCCGTTGTCTCCACTTAGGTGGGTCACATATATATGCAGTCACTATAAAACCACTTGGACAGGTCACCACACAACGGCACTATAGGATCACTTGGACAGGTCACCACCAGTCACTATAGAATCATGGACAGGTCACCACACAACGTCACTATAGAATCACTTGGACAGGTCACCCCACACACCCTGTCACCCCACAGACCTAGGGGTACTGACCGTTGACACTCCTCTACCCGCCTGTAAACTACCCAACCACCTCGTTAATGATCGTTTGCAGCGCTAAGACCAATTACGATAATACATTTTACTGTTATATTTATTACTATTATTCTTTAATATTCTGGTTTGATTCGTGTTTTTTAGTATTTAGTGAATTATATGAAGGTTGGTCTATTTTATTTCACCTGAAGATTAAACCTTCTATACACCTGGGGGTTAGATTAGGTTGGGTTGGTTAAATAAGGTTGATTAGTATATTAGGTTGGATTATGTTGAGGTTAGGGTGGCTAATCTTAAGGTGCAATAACTTGAGATGTTGATCTTCAGGTGATACAAATGTTAACACAGGTAAATGACTTGAAATAATCATTGTTTTCTTTACCTCAATTGCGTTTCGTTTATCATCTGTCCGCTGTCTGTTGCGGTCACCGTTGTGTGTCTGTGGCGTTTGTCTGTTACGTTTGTTTTGATGACTGGGTCCTACGTCCATACATTGTCTGTGGGTTTCTGTCTGTTGTCTGTGTTCCTTATATCCGTTGTCTGTCCTTTCTGCCCATATCAGTGAGCTGAGGAACATTCCTTGTGACAGATAGACAGTATATTAAACACACCTGTATAATTTACGAGAGAGAACAACTCACTAATTTCGCGGATTTAGATTCGCGTTTACACTTTTCGCGAACATCTCAGTATTTGCGGTTTTGACTCGCGTTTCCTTTGAACATCTCAGTATTTCCGGATTTTGGACTCGCGTTTACATTTCGCGAACTTTTGAATCCGACTACAACGTCCTCGATTTACCCGAGGCAGTAGATAATAATAACGCAAAATGGTTCATTAAAACAAAAATATAGAGACAATCAGAAATATTGTATTACTGTAACACACTGTAATGACTCAGCTGAAATTTGGACCCAGTGTACTAAGTCTCTCTCCTCTCCCTCTCTTACGTGTTACAGGTGTGAAGATTGGCAGCATATGTGTTACAGGTGTGAAGGGTGGCAGCATATGTGTTACAGGTGTGAAGAGGGTGGCAGCATATGTGGTACAGGTGTGAAAGGGTGGCAGCATATGTGTTACAGGTGTGAAAGGGTGGCAGCATATGTGTTACAGGTGTGAAGAGGGTGGCAGCATATGTGTTACAGGTGTGAAGAGGGTGGCAGCATATTGTGGTACGGGTGTGGAAAGTGGCAGCATTTCTGTGGCTTCCCGCGGTTAGTGGGTGGGTTGGGTGGGAGAGCTGTGGTGAGGTGGAAGGGTAGGGGTGCATGGTGGTGGGTGAGGTGGGCCAGCAGCCAAGGTAGTGGTGGAGTGAAGGTGGGGGACAGCCGCGGACAGCGCGGACAGCCGCAGTGGGCGGACAGCCGCGGTGGCGCGGTGCCCGTGGGCGCAGCCGCGTGGGCGGACGCCGCGGTGGGCGGACTGGGGTGGGTGGGCGGACGCGCGGTGGGCGGACGGTCGCGGTGGGCGGACAGTCGCGGTGGGCGGACAGTCGCGGTGGGCGGACGTCGGGTGGGCGACGTCGGGTGGGCGGCCGTGGGGACAGCCGCGGTGGGCGGACAGTCGCGGTGGGCGGACAGTCGCGGTGGGCGGACAGTCGCGGTGGGCGGACAGTCGCGGTGTGCAAGCAGGTCAGGTAGGCAAGACGGGTGACACACATACACGCACAATCAACATTCAAGCACCACCACCGCCCAGGGCATGAACTGAGTGTGGTCACCCCGGCATCCGACCGCAGATTCCAAGGCTTTCATCTCAAGAATTCCAATGCCACGATCACCAATTCCTGGAAGCTGATCAATTGAGTTAGATCACCAATTCCTGGAAGCTGTTCAATTGAGTTAGATCACCAATTCCTGGAAGCTGATCAATTGAGTTAGATCACCAATTCCTGGAAGCTGATCAATTGAGTTAGATCACCAATTCCTGGAAGCTAATCAATTAAGTTAGATCACCAATTCCTGGAAGCTGATCAATTGAGTTAGATCACCAATTCCTGGAAGTTGATCAATTCAGAGTTACTAAATTGATATTCATTACGATTAAGTGAGTTAGGTTAGATTAGGTTAGGTTAGGTTCATTACGATAAAAATGTTACAGTGTATTAAACAATTTAGTTCAAAGAGTGTATATCTCTCAACTATAATGCCATCCCGAGTGTCTGAGGTGTACCTGGGAGTGTCAGAGGTGTACCTGGGAGTGTCGGAGGAGTACCTGGGAGTGTCGGGGGTGTACCTGGTAGTGTCAGGGGTGTACCTGGGAGTGTCAGAGGAGTACCTGGGAGTGTCTGAGGTGTTCCTGGGAGTGTCGGGGGTGTACCTGGGAGTGTCGGGGGTGTACCTGGGAGTGCCGGAGGTGGGAGTGTCGGAGGTGTAACTGGGAGTGTTTGGAGGTAACTGGGAGGTTGAGGTGTAACTGGGAGTGTCGGAGGTGTAACTGGGAGGTCGGAGGTGTAATTGGAGTGTTTGAGGTAATTGGAGTGTCGGAGGTGTAATTGGGAGTGCTTCTGAGGTAACTGGGAGTGTCGAGGTAATCTGGGAGGTGTCGGAGGTGTAACTGGGAGTGTCGGAGGTGTAACTGGGAGTGTCGGAGGAATCTGGGAGTGCTTTTGGAGGTGTATCTGGGGAGAGTCAGAGGTGTACCTGGGAGTGTCGGAGGTGTACCTGGGAGTGTCGGAGGTGTACCTGGGAGTGTCGGAGGTGTATCTGGGTGTGTCAGGCGTGTACCTGGGAGTGTCAGGGGTGTCAGTGTCGGAGGTGTAACTGGAGTGTCTGAGGTATATCTGGAGAGTCAGAGGTGTGCCTGGGAGTGTCGGAGGTGTACCTGGGAGTGTCGGAGGTGTACCTGGGAGTGTCAGGCGTGTACCTGGGAGTGTCAGGGGTGTGCCACACCACCATCACTGCTCGTTGCTGACTTGCACACACACACCACACACACTGCCCACCACAGCCTGCCCACCACCACCACTGTCCACCACGCCCCACAGAGCCAGGCCCACACCACTGCCCTGCCCTACCATAACACTGGCCCCACCACAGCAACTGCCCACCCCACCACCACCACTGGTCACGTCACTGACTCACCACCACCACTGTCACACCACCACCACTGACACACCTGCCCCACCACTACCACTGCTCCGCCACGACCACTGCCCCACCACATACTGTCGCCACTGACCCTACACCACGCACACAGCCTTTGCCCCACCACCACCACACTACTGCCACCACCACACCATCACCACTGCCCCAACAGCCTCTGCCTCACACCACACCACTGCCCCCAAAGCTCCTTGCCCCACCACCACGCCACAACCACAGCCCCACACAGCCAAGCTTCCCCACTACAACCACTGACCCCATCACAGCCACTGACCCCCCCACACACAGCACTGCCCCCACCACTGCAAATGCGCCACCACCACAGACCCACAGCCACTGACCCCCATCACAGCCACTGCTCACGCCACTGGCCCCGCATCGCACTGACACGCCACCACAGCCCACCAGCCACTGCAACTGCTCCACCACCACCAGTCACTGCTCCTGACCACAGCCACTTTACCACAGCGACCTCCACCACCACATCACCACTGTCCACCACAGCCACTGACCCAGCAACACACTGCCCCACCACCCCCACTGACTCACAATCACAGCAACTGCGCCACAACGACAGCCCCACTAGAGCCACTGACCCCCCACCACAGCCTGACACACACACCACTGCCGCCACAGCCCTACCACAATCACTGTCCCCACCACAACCTCCACCACTACCCCACAAACACCACACCACGCACCACCACTGCACCGTCACTGACTCGTCACCACCACCACCACAGCGGCTCCACTGCACCACCACCACCACACTACTGCTCCGCCACCTCACCACCACACATCCCACACCTGCCCACCACCACCACACCACCATCACTGCTCCGCCACTTACCCGCCACAACCACAGCTCCACCTGCTCCCGCTACCACTGTCCACCACCGCTGTCCCACCGCCGCCACTGCTCCGCCATTAACCCACCACCGGCACTGCTCCGCCACCGCCCCACCACAGCCATTTCTACCACCACCAATGCTCGCCACTGCCTACCGACCACCACTGTCCGCCAACACCACAGCCCACGACAATCTGACCCCCACCCTGCTCCGCCACTACCCACCACCACCGACTCACCACCACCAGCTCACCACAATAATGCTTCCACCACCACCACTGCTACCCACCACCACCACTGCCCCACCACAGCCACTGCCCACAGCATTGCCCCTCCACAACTGCCCCACCACTGCCATGCCCACCACTCACACCACTGCCGTCCAGCCACCACCACCACCCCACCCTGTACTGCCCACCACACTACTGTCCTTCCACGCCACCCTTGCCACTACAGAGCCACTTTTACCCCCCTGCCAGCAATACTGCCGCAGCCACTGCCCGCCACAGGCATGTCCCCACCACAGCCCTGCAACACACCCCCACCTGCCCCCCCATGGCCCCACAGCCACTGCCCCCACAGCCCACCACAGCCACTGTCCCCAACACCACCACAGCCACTGCTCACCACTACCCACCAGAACTGACCCCCCACAGCTTCCTGCCCCACCACGACAGCCCCAACCACTGCCCCCACTGCGTCAACTACCACCATAGCCACTGCTCACCACCACCTACCACACTGCCAGCCCCACCACGCCCCTATTTACCACCGCCACCATCACCAGCTGCCCCTACCGACTGTCACCGCCAGCTTCTACCGCTGAGCCACCACCACCACTGCCCTGCAACACCGCACACCTGCCCCCAACACCACCACCACTGCCCCTACTTTGGCTTTCCCCACTGCCCCTACAGCAACACCACCACCACACCACAGCTCTGCCTACACCACCATTACCAATGCACCGCCCCACCTGTGCTGTGACCACCACTTCTTTACAGCCACTTTACACCCAGCCTACAACATACCACCACCACTGCACCACAGCCACTGCTTACAGTGCTCCCCCTCCGACCACTGCCATGCCACTGTCCCACCACCAACCACACCACTGCCCGCCTACCACCACCACTGTCCCACCACCACCACTGCCCCACCACAGCCTTGCACCACCACCACCGCCCCACAGCCGCCTACCACAGCCCTGCCCACCACAGCCACTCTGCACACCACCACTGCCCCACCACACTGCACTGCACCACATGCCGTACCACCACAGCCGCGATTTACCGCCACAGCCACTGTCTGCTTACTACCCCACCAGACCACTGACCCCCAGCCACTGCCCCCACCACCGACAATATTTACTTTGGCCACTACCCCCACCCTCGCCCGCCACTACCACCATAGCCACTTTCTTACCTGCCTACCACAATACTGCCACGCCACCACCGCCTTGCCATACCACCACCATGACCCCACCACCACTGCCCACCACAGCTTCTGCAGCCACTGCCCCCCACCACCACCACTTGCCCTACAGCTGCTGGAACACCACCATAACTACATCTTTAACACCACCACTGCCTACCACAGCTACTGCTTTACCACTGCCCCACCACCAATTTAGCTTTTTCTTCCCACTGCGGCCCCACACAATACTGCCAGCACCACCACCACCATTGCCCCACAAGCTACTGTAACGTACCACTACCCCCCACAACAACTGCCTTTACCACCACCCTTTACAGCTCTGCCTAGCACCACCACCACCACCACTGCCCCACATACTGCGCTTTCACCACCACTGCAACCGCCCCACCACAGCCACTGCCTGCGACCACCACCACCACTGCCCACCACCACACCGCAGCTCAACCGCTGTCCTGCCTCCACCGCTGTTCCCACCACCACTGCCACCACTACCGCTGATACTACACCGCTTCACCATCGGCGCCAACCTGTCTGACCCCCCACTACTGGATACCACCACCGCTCCACCACCGCAAATGCGCCACCTGCCGGCCACCACAGTACTGACCCCCCATCAGCCATTGTCGCCACTGCCCCACCAGGGCCGCTGACACCCACACAGCCCACCACCAGCCCACAGCTGTCACCACCACCAGTCTGTCCGCAACCCCCCACCACAGCCACACCACAGCCACTGACTTCATCACCACTGCCGCCACGCCACCACCTTTACCACACCTACGCCGCTGACCCACCACCACCGCTCCACCACTGCAAATGCGCCCGCCACCACCACAGACCGACCACATTCTGACCCCCATCTGTACTGTCGCCACTGCCCCACCACAGCCACTGGGACCCCGCCACAGCCACCGCAGCACCACTGCAGCTGTCTCACCACGGTCAACCGCCGCAACCCCTGCTGCCCCACCACAGTACTAACGCCACCACAGCCAGCAAAGACCACTGCCCACCCGTCCGCTGGACCACCACCGCTGGCCCACCTGACCTTTGTACTGCTCTGATATGCACCACACCGCCACTGACCCACCCACCACCGCAACTGTCGCCACTGACCCACCACAGCCTGCTTTCCTTTGTAACACTGTCCCTGCGCCACTGCCCCAACACAGCCACTGTCACGCCACCACCTGCATCGCCACATCCTACAGCTACCCCACACCACCACGCCACTACACTCACCACCCTGTCCTCCGCTGACCAACCGCCACTGCTACTGTCGCCACCGACCTGTCGTCCGCTGCCTGCTCCACCACCACCACTGTCACCACAACCAGCTTCATACTGCCCATAGCCACCACCACTGCTCCGTCCCTTTTTACACCACCGCTGTCGCCACCTTCCACCACCACTGCCCCACCCCAGTCACTGCCCCATCTGTCAGTGACCCACCACATCAGTGAGCCCACCATCACCACGGCCCACCACCACCGCAGCCACTGACCACTGCACAGCCACTTGTTACACCACAGCCACTGACCCACCACAGCCGCGGCCCACAGCCGCGATACCACGGCCACTGACCCACCACAGCCTGACCCACCATCACCGCTGATTTTTTCGGCCACTGACCCTGACGCATTGCTTACCACAGATCCACCGGCCACCAATGACCCACCACCACACGTACTGACCCACAGCCACTGTTACCACAGCGCGATAGAGCCACAGCACCGCAACACCACCCCCACTATTTTTTTACACCACCTTTCTTTCTACCGCAACCACTGGCCCCACCACAGCAGCTGCCCACCCCACCACTGGTCAAAATCGCTGACTCCACCACCACCACTGTCACTGCTGCCCCACCACCACCACCGCAGGCACACCTAACACAGCCACTGTACACCCCTGCTTACAATGCTGCTCATACTGACCCATACCACCACCTTTACCCACATGCCTGTCATTACTGTTAGCACCACCACCCCCTACAATGGCACAACCCTACCACCCACTACTGCCACTGACCCCACCACCACCCATCCACCACTGCCCCACCACCTCCCCCACCACCACACCACTGCTAAAACAACACCTTCCCTGCCACGCCACAACCACAACCCCCGGCAGACTCACTACAACCACTGGACCCCATCACGTACTGCCCCACCACCGCTCCACCACTGCCAAGTGTACCACCACAGACCACCACAATACTGGCTCACCATCCTGCAACTGCTAGCGACAGCCCCACCAGACCGCATTTTACCACATGCACCTTTACCACAGCCCCGCACCACTGCTTGCTTTGGCCCTGCAATCGCTGTACCCCCTGCTGTCATAGTGCCCTAACGCCACATCACCACCCATTACCCCACATCACCACCACTGCCACACCACCACCACTGTCCGCCACTGACCCACAAAACCACTGCCCCACCAATGCTCCGCTACCTGTCGCCACCACCGCCGTGCACCGCATCACCACCACCGCTGCCCACGACCGCCGCCCACGCACTGCTTCGCTTACAGCCACTGACCTGTCTACCAGTGTCCGGTGTAGCCCTCCATCGCCGTCGGTAATAAACACTTCGTCTTTACAACCAGATATTACCAATCACGCCTCGGCGCACTCTGCCATCTAAGCGTAGAACGGACTCTGGTAGCAGGTATCGCGCGACTCAAGTCACTGAACATATTCACACGCGGTGGCCATGAACAAGGCCAAATCGCCACGCCAGCCATTAAACCATAACCTCACTAAAACCGGAGAAAACCCACCCTGACGAACCATACCACTGAAGTTTCTCTGATATGGTATGATCTCACGTCTTCTGCTATCCATCCTTCCCTATTCTCGGTTCGACGGGCTGTGCTTCTAGTCAGGTCGGCCGCCGCGGTATCGTTGCCATATGTGAGCTTGACAGTTGTGCCTGAAACGTGTCGTATTGGGGATATCAACTCTTTCATCACCTTCGTTCACTGGAGCGGGCTTCTCTTCTGTCAAGATAGCTACCGTGCGCCTGGATGTTTGTAGTCAGCTTGATGTGGAAGCATGTAGGTGCGTGTTTGTGCAGGCCCACCCATGCCTGCTTTCATCTATAATCTGTGTGGCGTATCCATCCTTCTCGCTCGCACCAGAGACTCTCTTATCAATCACCTCATTACTCTCAGGGTTGTTGCCCGTATTGCCAGAGTTAGTATTATGTGGGGATTTTTAATGAAGTGAACTGCTGATATCGGGACCGGCTATCACTATCCTGAAGTTGTGACCTTCCCCACACACGGTCCATTCTTTTGGACCTTATCTTAACCAGGTTTAGGGTGCCAACCACCTCAGCAATGTGCACTCTATCGGGTGGGCACTATCAGGTGTCTGGTCCACAGCCCTCACTCAAGTACAAGACCCTACATCAAGACCTACAGGCCGATTACTGACTGCGTGGCACTCTTCCGGACGATGGATGATTCACCATCCTGGACTGAAGTACTTAGCGTGGATGACGTGACCAATGGATAAATAAAACCAACACCAGGCTCACCGCTTCTTCGAGAAGTCCGTCAGATCTCAGCCTGAGGCTTTGCCCTGGATGCACCTCCGGATCAAGGGCTTATGCAACAGAGACGGAGCCTTTCATCTCAGCCGGTACATCGGCTGAGGTCCTTCTTAGCAGGTCATCGCGAGATACGCGCAAAGGGGTCCCTCACCCAGCAAGTTACAGCACCTGAAGCAGGCCAACATCAGTTAATGGTAGCTGTGGAAACTCTGTGGACTAAACAATAAGACACATCCCCTTCCTTGAGCCATCTCTGTGGCGCAGCTGAGCAGGCAAATAACCATTTCGCTACTATGGATGTTCCCCGGCTGCACAACGCTCTCTCCTGCTTTTGCCTTTATTCCCACTGACTTGTATGATTTTAGAGTTATGGCCTGGACAAACTAAAATTCAAACGCTCTACACCCCATTGACTTACCAATGAAACTCTTTAAGGTTCTCCCGGAGCTTACTTAAACCCTATGCTCCATCTTCAATGCTTCTCTCAGTCTAAGCCAGATGCCCAGTGACTGGAGAGACCTCTTATGTATCACCAGTGCTGAAGTCAGCAGCCCCCAATCTCCATCAGCTCGACCTGTTGCAATCGCCCCCAATACCCAGTCTAATCTGTTGAAAGTTTTGTGTTCATTGGGCTTATGCTGATATTGCAGGAGTCATGCCCTCAGCAATTTGGCAACATGAAAACTTCCTCCACCACTCACTGTCTTGTCAGCTTTCTCGATTACGCCTTCACCATCATCTCGAGAAACGAAAAACATCTGTAACTGTCGCCTTCATTGATTTCACTGGCGTTCGGCCTAGTCGGCCACAATATAATCATCAACAAAGCTTCCTTGACCTCCAGGCTTCGGAAGTCTTATACCATAAACTTAGACTTCATGACCGACGCCATTTCTTAGCTTCCGAGGTGCTGTCTCACCTTTCAGTCACTCCTGTGGCGTCCCAGACACTGAGATGGAACCACTCTGCTTCCTTATGTATGGTGGTCTTTAAAAGGAAACTACTCTGGCTGGAAATATGTCGACGCTCCCATTGGGATCAGCGTCAACAATTCTGCTCCCCTTCTACCGCCCGTTCTGGTTTGTTGGACAGTCTCCGATTTGGGCCTGTATGTCTGCATCAACCATACCAAGACCAGGTTGTGCATCATCCTCCTCTCGGCATTGTACCTCCTTCCATTACTCTAGGTCCAGGGCTGCTCGGGTTGTAGATTCACAGCTCTTATATGCACCAGACAACAAACTAGGTGACACACGTCATTTGAGATTTGTCCGTCCTCCAGTTCATCTCCACTTACTCCGTGGCTCAAGTCCCTCTTGGTTTCTGCTGAAGGCTCCTGTGTGTTTCTTCCTTTCCAGCTTTCCTGTGCCTCCCCACCTGGTCTTCCTCTAAATGCTGCCACGCGTAAACACCTAGAAAAGTGCAAAGAGGGCATGCAGGTTTTCTCTCCTTCCTACTCCATATATAAGCGCTCAGACTTTGACCGTTTCGACTCTCACTGACCATCACCACGACCTCATCTGCTGAAATTTGGTAGAGCTACACCATCCTGACACCGGCTCCTACTACCACCTGAGATCCCTAGATCGTTGCTGTTCGACACCACAACCGCATCCAGCCGTGCATTGCTGGCAGTCGCTATAGAGAACAGCCAGTCTAGCTTATTGTAAAATTATCAATAACATAATAAACCAGTGTATTTACTCCCATTGAACACTACTCTTGTGTCACTATGTTTGAAATGAACTGTAGTTTTGGCTTTTTATATGGTTATTATATGTCTTATTTGTCTTTGTTACTTGTATATTTGTAATTCGAGGCATTACAAATATGTAACTGTATGTTTTTTTCTGGCTTCAAAGCATCTTCTATAATGATTTAATTATTATTATTATTATTATTATTATTACCGCTTCCACTGCTCCGCCACTGCCCCCACCAACCACCGGTCCGCCTCTTTCTGACACTGCTCCTTTTGCCCGCCACCACAAACTACCACTGTTCCCTACCACAAATCACACTGCCCCACCACAGCCTCTGAGTAACCACCACACCATTTAACAACACTGCCCCACCACAGTACTGTCCCACCACACATGTCACCCCATAGCAGCCACTGCCCACATGCTGTCCCACCACCTTGCCTGATACTTTCCTGGAGCCACTGTTTAGCAGCCACTGCTTACCACCACTGCGCCACTACCATAGCCCTGCTCACTACTGCACGCTGCCACACCACTGCCCCCACTGCCACCACAGCCATCCCTACCACCACTCTCTGCTCTGTGTGCTTACCACCACCACTGCCCCACCACCATTACCACCACCGCCCCACCTGTGCACTGACCTCCTACAGCCACTGCCCCACCACCGCTCCTGCAAGTGCGCCACCACATGGACCACCACAGCTTTTGTTTTAGTCACGGTACTCTCGCCACTGCCACCGACACTGTTGCGCCACCACAGCCACTGCTTACCGCAGCACCACTGCAGCTGTCCACCACCTGAGTCACTGTCGCAGCCTACAGCCACACACAGCCGGATATTCCATCACCTGCCGCCAACCACGCACCACCTTTACAGCCCCAGAAAACCACATACGGCCCTGCTTACGCCACGCCACCCACCACCCACCGGCTCTGCCACTGTGCCCATCCCACTACACTGTCGCCCTTTATTCCTGACCACTGCTAACCTGTCGCCAACACTGTTCCGCTAACACTCCACTGCACCAGCCACTGTGCTGTCCGCCACGCCACTGTGCCAGCCGCGCCACCTGCCCCACACCACCACTGCTCCGTGCCCACCACCACTGTGCTCCTTTACGCACCACACTGTCTGCCGCATGCACCTGCTTGCCCCCAGTCTCTGCCGCACGCTGTGTGTGCTCCAGGACCCACAGCATGTGTTTACTGACCCGCTTGCTGCCGTACCACTGCCCTACCATTGCTGGGCAACGGTCCCTGCTCTGACGCCCACAACATGCCGCCCCACCACCACTCCGCATCTACATCTGTGCCACTGCTCCCTGTTTCTGCACACCACTGCTCCACCACTGTCGCCACCACAACCTTCGCCACACCACTGCCCCAGGCAGTGTGCCGCCGACCGATGCGCTGCTGCCACAGCCTACAATGCTGCTTGCCCCCCCGCTCGTCACCACCACCATCCACTGCGCCACCATCAATGCCCCACACATCCACTGAAACCGCCGTACTACCATCACCACTGCAGTTAGCCAGCACCTGTGACTGGCCACCAAGACAGCCCGACCACAAACACTGACCCACCACAGCCCCCCATCCCACTGACATACCGCCCCTGCTTAACTACAGCCACTGGTACCACCTGGCGTTAAACTAATTTCAATGGCGTTAAACCAGCATAAAAGAGCGTTAATTGTTTTTCAGGTGGCGTTAAACGTAACATCACAGGAGGGGTGTAGGTCCAGCATCAGGGTGTGAACCACACACAGGAGGTGTGGGTCAGCATCAGGGGTGAACAAGACCACAGGAGGTTGTGGGTCAGCATCGAGGAGAACCACACAGGAGGTGTGAGTTCCGGCATCCAGGGTGTGAACAAAACGCCTGAGGTGTAGGTTCAGCATCAGGGGTGAACAAGACCACACACAGGAGGGAGGGGTGAGGTCCAGCATCAGGGGTGAACAAGACCACAGGAGGTGGAGGCAGGTTCAGCATCAGGGTGAACAAGACCACACAGGAGGGAGGGCGTAGGTCCAGCATCAGGGTGAACAAGACCAATGGTTATAGGGGCTGAGGCGGTGGTCCAGCATCAGGGTGAACAAGACCACACAGGAGGGAGGGCGTAGGTCCAGCCTCAGGGTGAACAAGACCACACAGGAGGGAGGTTGTAGGTCCAGCATCAGGGAGAACAAGACCACACAGGAGGGAGGGTGTAGGTCCAGCATCAGGGTGAACAAGACCACACAGGAGGGAGGTTGTAGGTCCAGCATCAGGGTGAACAAGACCACACAGGAGGGAGGGTGTAGGTCCAGCATCAGGGTGAACAAGACCACACAGGAGGGAGGGTGTAGGTCCAGCATCAGGGAGAACAAGACACACAGGAGGGAGGGTGTAGGTCCAGCATCAGGGTGAACAAGACCACACAGGAGGGAGGGTGTAGGTCCAGCATCAGGGTGAACAAGACCACACAGGAGGGAGGGTGTAGGTCCAGCATCAGGGTGAACAAGACCACACAGGAGGGAGAGCGTAGGTCCAGCAGGAGGGAGAACAAGACCACACAGGAGGGAGGGTGTAGGTCCAGCAGGAGGGAGAACAAGACCACACTACCCCTTCCTGTTCGTGGTGGTGGGACATGTGTGTGGGAGCTATGTGTAATGGGCGGTTAACGAAAACTAATCGAACAAACTTACCTCAATAAATATGGTGCTGTACTATCCACGCTGACGACCACTGAGTCACCAAACTGGCCTTTAACACAACAGTAACCGGATCAATCATCTGTAAAGAAAATAAAACTAAGTATTCGTCCATTGGCTGTCCTCAGGTTTTGGTACGAGAATTGTTTTTTTACGTTTTTCGTTTACTCAAATCTGACCTTAAAGGTTTATACAAAAACATAACATTCATTTTTAACAAACTGCTAATTTACACAAAAATGGAGATTAAATTTGAGT
The DNA here is from genome assembly GCF_018991925.1 of Homarus americanus. NCBI lineage: Eukaryota > Metazoa > Arthropoda > Malacostraca > Decapoda > Nephropidae > Homarus > Homarus americanus. The sequence continues at coordinate 3,539 of NW_024711525.1, read as the reverse complement.
AAAAAACCAAAAATACACTAACAAAAAACATTGATTTAGGCAAAGGAACCAACCTACCTAACCTATAAGGAGGAGACTACTACGTGGGGATATCCTGGGGTAAACATGGCGGGAACCTATGGACCAATATTAACTATAATATTACGAGTAACAAATACTTGCTGTAATATACAAGACCAAAACATACACCAAGTATGAGGAACGTTACTAAAGCATAAGCCAAAATAGTAAAGTATTGTCTAAAGTAATAAGTCGATGTGATTAAGAGCGTTAACGACCATTAACCTACGCTTGTTCACAATAGATTAACTCGTGTATTTTAATATTTTGTAAAGTATTTCCGTTTAAAATAAATCTGTACAAATAAATAACTTTAATATAACGACCTTTACACAATATAAATTTAACCACTTAAATACACTAAAAATAACACTTACTGTAGTACACTTTATAAACAGCGTCTGTCAAGTGAGAGAGACGACTGACAACACCACCACCGTCCGTGTCTGCATTGGCACTAAAGCTCCACGTGTCAGTCAATCGCATCTGTTTAGTCTTTTTCCCAGCAAAAAAAATTTCCGAATAAGGAAAAAATTAAAGTAAATCAAACCTTAATCGAACATACAAGATTTAATACAAATTTTAGGGTAAATTAAATTTATATCGTAATGAAGAAAAGAACAAATAAATAAAACTTAAAGAAAACACTCGTTTGTAGACAAGACGGGAAAGCTCCCATCTATTTTGATAAAAAAATGTGATGTCTTAGATCAGCCCAACAGCGCCATCTGTTGTCCTGACCCGTTACTCTACGAGAAACGTTTTAAACATGGTATTACTCATTGTCACGTTTGTTTGAATTTGAGTTTCGCCCTTACGATGATGTAAACAAACCATAGTATTTGTAAACAAGCCATAGTATATATAAACAAACCATAGTATATGTAAACAAAGCAGACGACGCACAGTACCTGCCATCTATTGAGCCGACCCAGCAGTTTTAAGAGATAATGATCACAGCGATTCGTTTAGTTTTCCTGATTTACTTAATTATATCATACAAAATACTTTAATATTACTAACACATTTACTTTTATCTAATAATAATACAGTATAATAATTTTAACTAAACCTTTAACCATTACCAATATGTTAATAAAAAATTGCCCAAGTTTGAATGTAAATGGAAGTGTTTATTGTATTCCATGTAGCAAATGTAATGGTCATTATGTAGGACAGACAGGAAAAACACTGCAGCTCAGAATCAAACAACATAAGTACAATATCAGAACAGCACCTGAAAGCAGTGCCCTGTTCGTTCATGTTACGAATAATAATCATCTCATTGCTTGGGAAAAAAGCTTAGAAGTATTCAAATCATCTTGTGTCACAGAAAGACTTCTGGTTGAAGCTAGTTTGATTAAGAACATAAAAACATAAGAAAATAAGGAGTCTGCAATAGGCCGGTTGGCCTGTGCATGGCAGCTCCTGTCGAGAGTTACTTCCACTATCTATCATCCATGAATCTGTCTAACCTCCTTTTGAACCTTTCCAGAGTTCCAGCACTTACTACAAAGTTGCTAAGCTTGTTCCACTCATCCACCACCCTATTTGTGAACTAGTTCCTTCCTATCCCCCTCCTAAACCTAAACTTATCCAACTTGAATCCGTTGCTCCGAGTCCTATCCTGCTCGGATATTATAAGAACTTTATCTATGGTGTACCAGGAAGTGTCAGAGGTGTACCTGGGAGTGTCAGAGGTGTACCTGGAAGTGTCAAAGGTGTACCTGGGAGTGTCTGAGGTGTATCTGGGAGTGTCAGAGGTGTACCTGGGAGTGTCAGTGGTGTACCTGGGAGTGTCAGGGGTGTACCTGGGAGTGACAGCGGTGTACCAGGGAGTGTCCGAGGTGTACATGGGAGTGTCAGAGGTGTACCTGGGAGTGTCAGAGGTGTACCTGGGAGTGTCAGAGGAGTACCTGGGAGCGTCAAATAGTACCTGGGAGTGTCAGAGGTGTACCAGTGTCAGTGGTGTACCTGGGAGCACAGAGGTACCTGGAGTGTCATTGGTGTACCTGGGAGGCCAGGAGGTGTACCTGGAAGTGTCAGAGGTGTACCTGGGAGCATCAGGGGTGTACCTGGGAATGTCAGGGGTGCAACTGGGAGTGTCGGAGGTGTAACTGGGAGTGTCAGAGGTGTACCTGGGAGTGACAGAGGTGTACCTGGGAATGTCAGAGGTGTACCTGGGAGTATCAGAGGTGTACCAGGGTGTGTCAGTGGAGTACCTGGGAGTGTCAGAGGTGTACCTTGGAGTGTCATAGGTGTGCCTGGGAGTGTCTGAGGTGAACCAGAGAGTGTATGAGGTGTACCTGGAAGTGTCAGAGCTGTACCTGGGAGTGTCGGAGGTGTACCAGGGAGTGAGAGAGGAATACCTGGGAGTGTCAGTGGAGTACCTGGGAGTGTCAGAGGTGTACCTGGGAGTGTCAGGGGTGTACCTGGGAGTGTCAGAGGTGTACTTGGGAGTGTCAGAGGTGTACCTGGGAATGTCAAAGATGTACCTGGGGGTGTCTGAGGTTTACTTGGGAGTGTGTGAGGTGTACCTGGGAGTTTCAGGGGAGAACCAGGGAGTGTAAGAGGTGTACCTGGGAGTGTCAGAGGTGTACCTGGGAGTGTCGGAGATGTACCTGGGAGTGTCAGAGGTGTACCAGGGAGTGTCAGGTGTGTACCAGGGAGTGTCAGAAGAGTACCTGGGAGTGTCAGAGGTGTACCTGAGAGTGTCAGAGGTGTACCTTGGAGTATCGGAGGTGTACCTGGGAATGTCAGTGGTGTACCTGGCAGTGTCAGAGGTGTACCTGGCAGTGTCAGAGGTGTACCTGGGAGTGTCTGAGGTGTCCCTGGGAGTGTCGGAGGTGTTCCTGGGAATGTCAGGGGTGTACCTGGGAGTGTCAGGGGTGTACACTGGGAGTGTTAGAGGTGTACCTGGGGAGTGTCAGAGGTGTACCTGGGAGTGTCTGAGGTGTACCTGGGAGTGTCAGGGGTGTACCTGGCAGTGTCAGATGTGTACCTGGCAGTGTCAGAGGTGTACCTGGGAGTGTCCGAGGTGTACTTGGGAGTGTCAGAGGTGTACCTGGGAGTGTCAGGGGTGTACCTGGGAGTGTCGTGGGTGAACCTGGGAGTGTCAGAGGTGTACCTGAGAGTGTCTGAGGTGTACCTGGGAGCATCGGAGGTGTACCTGGGATTATCGGAGGTGTACCTGGGAGTGTCAGAGGTGTACCTGGGAGTGTCAGAGGTGTACCTGGGAGTGTCAGAGGTGTTCCTGGAGAGGTCAGATGCCTGGGAGTGTCAGAGGTACCTGGTGCGTCAGGGTGTACCTGGAAGTGTCAGGCGTGTGTACCTGGGGAGTGTCAGGTGTGCCTGGGGTATCGGAGATGTGCCTGGGGAGTGTCAGGGTGTGCCTGGGGAGTGTAAGAGGTGTACCAGAGTGCCAGGGGTGAACAAGAAGTGTCAGGGTGAACCAGGAGTGTCTGAGGTGTGCCTGCTAG